>NW_019943353.1:45845-51555 GCF_002910315.2 Salvelinus sp. IW2-2015
CCTCTCTCTCACACACTATTCACTTTCTGTCTCTCAACTCCTCTCACTCCCTCTCTCTCACACACTATTCACTTTCTGTCTCTCAACTCCTCTCTCTTATTCTCCCAATGAATAAACAATGCACTTCTACCTACAAATGTAAAGCTGATGAAAGTGACACCATTAAAACTTTGGCAAGCTTTACACCCTAATCGCATTAGTCAACCTCCATCCAAAATAGCAGCCAAAGAACCCCATGCGCATAAACAGTTTCCTGAAACACAGTTCATTCAAACTGCCCATTTGATCCAAGGTTTGCATGTCTTTATTTACCTGTAATTAACTTGCATCGGGGTGTATTTTAAGGCGTTCTGAGCCTTGCCGGGCCTCAAGAGGTTCTAAAGAGGCGTGTGCCCCCAGGGAATTGTGGGTAATAATACACAGGCGACGGCAGCTGCATGTGGTAGCGCTTTATGTTTCACAGGCACCTTACATTCTGGATTAATAACTCTGCTGTTGGTTAATCTCTCCAACACGAGCACACGTCAGCAGGGGGTCATCCTGTATAGGGGCAGAAGGAGGCCGGAGGAGATGGGCCTGTGTGTGTGTGTGAATGGAGTGAGTGTACATGTACTGTTTTGCATGAGGGTGTTGGATGTTTGAAGTGTGTATGAATAGTCCATACAGTTTCTGTATCACAGGGAGGTTGGTGGCACCTTAATTGGGGAGGATGGGCTCTTGGTAATGGCTGGAGTGGAATAGTTGGAATGGTATCAACAACATCTAACACATGGTTTCCATGCGTTTGATGCCATTCCATCTGCTCCGTTCCAGCCATTATTATGAGCCGTCCTCCCCTCACCAGCCTCCACTGTTCTGTATGCATATAAGTGTGTGTATGTCAATGGAGTGTGTGTAAATATGCGTGCATGATTGTGTGTGTGTGTGTGTGCGCAGTATGGGTGTGTGTGTGTTGTGGCAATCAAATGCCACCACCTCTCTCTCTCTCCCTCTCCAGATGTTTGGCCTGTGATTTATGCCTCCATCGCCTAGCGATTGGCCATACCCATCAGTCTCAGGCTGCAGCATTTTAATTAGAGCATACAGCAAAACCACCGTTGCCACGGTTTCATCACCGTCTCCCTCGGTTACGGATGCCGTAAATTCTGGGATSTGTGTGTGAGCGTGTGTGTGTGTGCGTGCATGAGAGTGAGAGAGAATGTGTGTGTGTGTGTGTGCGTGCATGTGCGTGTGTGTGCGTACCGGCCCTGCAGGTTTCATTCCGTTGGTGTTTTACATGAATGTAAATAGGGCATAAAGGAGTTCGGCCTTCAGCTCCATAATACTGACGAGGGGACTTCTGGAGGAGGACATGTTGGATTTTCATTGGTGGAAGGAGATGTTCCAGGCAGGCTTGAGGCTGGTTTAGATGAAGACGTCACAGGAGGTTGGTGGCACCTTAATTGGGGAGGACGGGCTCGTGGTAATGGCTGGAGCGGAATGGGTGGAATGGTATCGAAAACATCAAAAATATGGTTGGATGCCATTCCATTGGCTCAGTTCCAGCCATTATTATGAGCCATTCCATTGGCTCAGTTCCAGCCATTATTATGAGCCATTCCATTGGCTCAGCAGTTCCAGCCATTATTATGAGCCATTCCATTGGCTCAGTTCCAGCCATATTATGAGCCATTCCATTGGCTCAGTTCCAGCCTTATTATGAGCCATTCCATTGGCTCAGTTCCAGCCATTATTATGAACCATTCCATTGGCTCCGTTCAGCCATTATTATGACCATTCCATTGGCTCAGTTCCAGCCATTATTATGAGCCATTCCATTGGCTCAGTTCCAGCCATTATTATGAGCCATTCCATTGGCTCCGTTCAGCCATTATTATGAGCCATTCCATTGGCTCAGTTCAGCCATATTATGAGCCATTCCATTGGCTCAGTTCCAGCCATTATTATGAGCCATTCCATTGGCTCAGTTCCAGCCATTATTATGAGCCATTCCATTGGCTCAGTTCCAGCCATATTATGAGCCATTCCATTGGCTCAGTTCCAGCCATTATTATGAGCCATTCCATTGGCTCAGTTCCAGCCATTATTATGAGCATTCCATTGGCTCCGTTCCAGCCATTATTATGAGCCATTCCATTGGCTCAGTTCCAGCCATTATTATGAGCCATTCCATGGCTCAGTTCCAGCCATTATTATGAGCCATTCCATTGGCTCCGTTCCAGCCATTATTATGAGCCATTCCATTGCTCAGTTCCAGCCATTATTATGAGCCATTCCATTGGCTCAGTTCCAGCCATTATTATGAGCCATTCCATTGGCTCAGTTCCAGCCATTATTATGAGCCATTCCATGGCTCAGTTCCAGCCATTATTATGAGCCATTCATTGGCTCAGTTCCAGCCATTATTAT
Source organism: Salvelinus sp. IW2-2015 (assembly GCF_002910315.2). Classification (NCBI taxonomy): domain Eukaryota; kingdom Metazoa; phylum Chordata; class Actinopteri; order Salmoniformes; family Salmonidae; genus Salvelinus; species Salvelinus sp. IW2-2015. The sequence continues at coordinate 48,255 of NW_019943353.1, forward strand.
GAGCCATTCCATTGGCTCAGTTCCAGCCATTATTATGAGCCATTCCATGGCTCAGTTCCAGCCATTATTATGAGCCATTCCATTGGCTCAGTTCCAGCCATTATTATGAGCCATTCCATTGGCTCAGTTCCAGCCATTATTATGAGCCATTCCATTGGCTCAGTTCCAGCCATTATTATGAGCCATTCCATTGGCTCAGTTCCAGCCATTATTAGAGCCATTCCATTACTCGGCTCAGTTCCAGCCATTATTATGAGCCGTCCTCCCCTCAGCAGCCTCCTCTGGAAGACGTATAGGCTAGATTCATACGATCCACTGTTGTAATATGTCCCCCTGCTTTGATGTAACCATCACCATCAGAATGAATGGGTTATTATGTGAACATTAATACTGAACCGTCATGAAATGTCGATGGGAAATCAAGTAGGTACTTTCGAATTATTATTATCTAGAATTATGTCAATACTTTTTATTWTAGCATTTGAATATATGGTAATCTATGCGTGGGTAGGCCTACATCTTACGTTAAAATCTGTTAAACTACAAGCAGAAATCACCCAAACAGATGGTGTTCCCGAATGTATCAACGTCCTGCCAAGGGGCGCAACAGTCTCTCAACCTTCAAGCTGTGTGTGTTTCTGACTGCAATAGGCGTATTTGTGTGTTCATTGGTCATGTGCTTTGTGTTTGTGTGTGTGTGTGTGTGTGTGTTCATTGGTCATGTGCTTTGTGTTTGTGTGTGTGTGTGTGTGTGTGAGATAGAGATTCTGTCTTGTTTTTCCATGATGTTCATGTCTGTGTGAATGTGTTAGTTTGAGTCCTTGGTTCCGTAGGCCGTGGTGGGTGGACTGACAGAACTCCCACTCTACAGATGGTGGGTGGAAGACAGAGCAGCTGGTGAGCCCTGGGGAGGTGGAGGGTGTGTGTGTTTTTGTGTGTGTGTGTGTGGTGGAGCTGGTTCTGAGAAGTAGTAGAGAGGGGGGACTCGGAGCTAACGGTGCCCAGCGGCGGGTGCTTTTGAACGGGGTGGGATGTCCATGCAGGTGGGTGTTACCAGAGAGTGGCAGAACAGAYTACACCACACTGTCTGTGTATGAAGACCAACTACCACTGTGATGGACCATACAGAAATATCCCTGCTGGGTTGCTAAAATCAAGTGCAAAGACTGAGGCAAGCAATCTCCATCTCCCCCTATCTGCAGCCTTTACTGAAACATCAGTAAATATTCAAAGAACAGCATATATTATACATACAATATGTAAACAAAGGCACAATGTACTCAGTCGGTATTCACCCACAAGGCATTCACCCAAATCCTCTCTGCATACAAACAGATGCTAGTAAGTACGTTCCCTTCCTAGTGGTGAGTCAGTCAGCATACTGTACGTCCCAACTGGCATCCTATCGTTTCATTCCTAGTGGTGAGTCAGCCAGCATACGTCCCAACTGGCATCCTATCGTTATCTTCCTAGTGGTGAGTCAGTCAGCATACTGTACGTCCCAACTGGCATCCTATCGTTATCTTCCTAGTGGTGAATCAGTCAGCATACGTCCCAACTGGCATCCTATTCCCAACATAGTGCTCTACTTTTGAACAGAGCCTTATGGGGACTGCACTATGTAGGGAATAGGGTGCCATTTGAGACTCCGGCTGTATGTCTGTACAGTATATCTCTGCCTTTATGTCTGTAACTGATAGGGTCTATAAATAGCGTCTCCGGCGCTGCAGGCCCAGACATGTTTACTCTATCCCCATAGACTAGAGCCCCGTTGTCCCATATGGCCTAGCATATGGGGTGCCCTCCCAATGCACTCGCCTGGGGGAGCTAAAAACACACATAGGAGAGTGAGCGACACCACACACACACACACACACACACACACACACACACACACACACACACACACACGACGCACGCACGCACGCACACACACGCACGCACACACCCCCACCCCCAGCAGGTTCCCTGGGATGACCTTAGTAGGTGTTTGTTTTCCATCAGAAGCAGAAAACATGGTTGTCTAATGACTGACAGCCCAGAGCCCCAAGGCAAATGAGGCATTGTCTCACAATGAAACACTGCAGCCTTATATAATCCATGGAGGCTGGGCCTGAGGCACCGAAAACACTGTTTCAACACTTTCTTATGAAGGTACCTGAAGAAAAACATGTCTTTCTGGGGCTTGTTTCTAGTTGCTGGTCTGGGTCTGCAAGCGTTGTGCATAGATAATGCATACGGATCGAAACCTTCCTTATGTTTGTGTCCAATTCTAAAGCAATCGGTATGTGGGTAGACGGAAAAAGTTGTTTATTTTTTAAATGAGGTAAAAGCATTCACAGACGGAATTCAATTATTCCTTCAGTGGAGTTCTTCGCCAAGTAGATATGAGAGGAGGACTTATGGTGGAAGCCCAACCCTCATTAGAGAGTTCATAATGRTAGCGGCAACGCGCCAGAGGAGAAATCAGTCCCAAACGAACTCGAGAGTGGAAAACTCCAGAACAAAAAGTAACCTAAGTCCCTTTTCATTCAAACATATCCCCTTTAATGTTGCATTTTTATGAGTCCATTACTTGTATTCCTCAAAATGAATGTATTTTCTTCCATCGAGGGCCTGGGGGGGTGTCAGGATGGATGAGCATCTAAGYCTTGRATGCAAAYATAGCTGGAGACACCATCTCTCACAGTAAAATATCGAGCTACCCAGGAACTTCTCCTCAGCCAATCAGAGGCCGGAGATGAGATCACATGATCTCATGATCAGCAGCCTGAGAACGGCTTGCTCTGATGGGTGATTTGTCACGATGGGAACGCAACATGCGTTTAGCGGTGCAGTTTATTGTAAAACGTCCTCAATGATATATGAAGGGAACGCAAGCTCCGAGCTTAGATTAAGCTTCAGTTGCTTGGTGACTGAAGATAAGATATATCGCCTTTCAGCCTCGCTGTAAAAATTTCCCAATGATCTATCAATTTCCAAGAGAATCTGGGGGAGCGCAGGCCATTATTTCCATTTCAGCAGGTTTTAAAGGCATTCCTTTAATTCTGGGGGTTGACCAATGAGAAATCTAGTTTCTAAAAGCCAATATGGAATAATGCTCTTTGAGTTCCCAACTCCTACAGCCATAGAGATGCAGGAAGAGTCATAACTGATGACTCAAATGGATCATGATTCTTCCTTTCAGGTGYCACGACAGTGCCATTTTGATCTGTTCCTGGAGAGTTATACCCTACTGTAACCCAGGGCTCTCCAACCCTGTTCCTGGAGAGTTATACCCTACTGTAACCCAGGGCTCTCC
>NW_019943353.1:54485-69827 GCF_002910315.2 Salvelinus sp. IW2-2015
CAGGGAAAGAACATACAACACAATACGCAGGCGAAAAAACCCAACAGCCCCACTGACAGTAAAGATAAGTCCACACTACAGCAAGCGAGTACTAGAAGTTTAAATAGACAAAATAATGAACCAAAATGAGCAACAGGTGAAAACAATCAAGACAAAAGAAACAGAAAGGAAAAAGGGATCGGTGGCAGCTAGTAGACCGGTGACGACGACCACGGAGCAYCTCCCGAACAGGGAGAGGAGCCACCTTCGGTGGAAGTCGTGACAGCTGTTTAGGCAGATACAGTTGTTGGAAATGCGTGCTTAAGTGCAGGGTACTTACTTCGCTTCTCACAAATTGGCCCGTGAATTCAGAAATCAGTTCCCCGGTAACTAGCCAGGTCCCAAATCTGTTTGTGCAGTTGTGGTGCCAAATTCCATGGTTGTTGTTATGTCCGCACAAACAGGTCTGGGACCAGGCTACCCATCAAGACCACTTTATGAAGCTCACCCTGCACTATCAGCTCCAATGTAAATAACATGAGTAAGTCTACCTCTGATAAGCTTCCCAGTAAAGCATTAAAAACAATCAAGCATCCCAGAAAAGTGCTAAAAATAGACCATATTAACATATGTAGCCTAAGAAACAAGGTCCATGAAGTCAATAACTTGCCTGTAACAGACGACATTCATATTCTGACTATCTCTGAAACTCACTTAGATAATACCTTTGATAATACAGTGGTAGCGATACATGGTTATAACATCTACCGAAAAGACAGAAATGCCAACGGAGGCGGTGTTGCAGTCTATATTCAGAACCACATTCCTGTAAAGCTTAGAAACGATCTAATGTTAAATACTGTTGAAGTAATATGGCTACAGGTTCATTTGCCTCACCTAAAGCCCATTCTTGTGGGAAGCTGCTATAGACCAYCAAGTGCTAACAGTCAGYATCTGGATAATATGTGTGAAATGCTTGATAATGTATGTGRTATCAACAGAGARGTATATTTTCTGGGTGATTTAAATATTGACTGTCTATCATCAAGCTGCCCACTCAGCAAAAAACTTYAGACTGTAACCAGYGCCTGCAACCTGGATCAGGTTGTCAGTCAACCTACCAGGGTAGTTACAAACAGCACAGGAATTAAATCATCAACATGTATTGATCACATTTTTACTAACGCTGCAGATGTTTGCTTTAAGTTTAAAGCAGTWTCCAAATCCAYAGGATGTAGTGATCACAATATAATAGCCATATCTAGGAAAACCAAAGTTCCAAAGGCTGGGCCTAATATAGTGTCCTATAGTGGATAGTGCCCCAGTCCTAACCTGTCCTTTGTTCCCCCCCAGTCCAAACCAGTCCTTTTGTCCCCCCCCAGTCCAAACCTGTCCTTTGTCCCCCCAGTCCAAACCAGTCCTTTGTCCCCCCAGTCCAAACCTGTCCTATGTCCCACAGTCCTAATGTCCTTTGTTCCTAACCTGTCCTTTGTTCCCCCCAGTCCAACCAGTCCTTTGTCCCCCCAGTCCAAACCTGTCCTATGTCCCCACCCAGTCCTAACCTGTCCTTTGTTCCTAACCTGTCCTTTGTTCCCCCCAGTCTACCTGTCCTTTGTTCCCCCCAGTCCTAAACAGTCTTTGTTCCCCCCAGTCCTAACCTGTCCTTTGTCCTCCCCAGTCCTAACCTGTCCTTTGTCCCCCCAGTCCTGTCTCCCCCCAGTCCTAACCTGTCCTTTGTTCCCCCCAGTCCAAACCAATCCTTTCCCCCCCCCCAGTCCAAACTGTTCTTTGTCCCCCCAGTCCAAACCAGTCCTTTGTCCCCCCCAGTCCTAACCTGTCCTTTGTTCCCCCCAGTCCTAACTGTCCTTTGTCCCCCAGTCCAAACCAGTCCTTTGTCCCCCCCAGTCCAAACCAGTCCTTTGTCCCCCCAGTCCTAACCTGTCCTTTGTTCCCCCCAGTCCTTTGTCCCCCCAGTCCAAACCAGTCCTTTGTCCCCCAGTCAAACCAGTCTTGTCCCCCCAGTCCTAACTGTCCTGTTCCCCCAGTCCTTTGTCCCCCCAGTCCAACCAGTCCTTTGTCCCCCCCAGTCCTAACCTGTCCTTTGTTCCCCCCAGTCCTTTGTCCCCCCCAGTCCAAACCAGTCCTTTGTCCCCCCCAGTCCATAACCTGTCCTTTGTCCCCCAGTCCTTTGTCCCCCCAGTCCAAACCTGTCCTTGTCCCCCCAGTCCAACACCAGTGTCCTTTGTCCCCCCCAGTCCTAACCTGTCTCCCCCCCCCCAGTACTAACCTGTAATTTTACCCCCCAGTCCTTTGTCCCCCCAGTCCAAACCAGTCCTTTGTCCCCCCAGTCCTAACCTGTCCTCCCCCCCCCCAGTCCTAACCTGTAATTTTACCCCCCAGTCCTAACCTGTCCTTTGTCCACCTGACCTGTGTGGCAACAGATGCCTAATACAGAGTGCAGGAGAAATAAAGTAGTAAAAATACATAAATGACAAAAGCGAAACCAAAGACGCTGTAGGTTTTCTCCCTTCGGTATTAGACCCGTGTTGTACCATTGTAAGCTGCTGATGAAGTTTGTGGTCATACGCACATCCTTAAAAAAACTTGGTGCTGGGCTAACGAAGTACTACTAGGAAAGAACAAAAAGGGCCCCACACTGAATAGCTGCTGATGAGACCAATTGTATAAAACAATAGCACCATCTTCAACACTTGAACACCATCTCTTCACTTTTAAGTTATTCCAGATACGTCAGCATAGGTGACATATAACGACAAGGGTTAAATATCCCCATATTTCACATATTTCAATAAGACCATGTTGGTTATTCAAGTCTTCATTATTTAACGAGTACATTTGCAATGTAATCTTTTCYTGGATGAACCTGTGAGAACGTTCCCTGCAGAGACAAACGGTAACTAGCTCCTGAAACGAAAGGCTAGAATAACAAACTACAAATGAGTCCATCTTCAGACAAGAGGCAATTACAGCAAACATCTATTCCCACTGGTCCGATATCCCATGAGACATTGTGTTGATTATGCTAATGACAAGATTGCGGGGCAAGATCAGGATCACCATTATGTCGTTGAGCGGTTGATATATAGAGACGGACAGATATGACTGTTATAGATCATACAAATACCATTGTCCATCTCTATAAGTCCATTTTAATATTAGCCGACACACTCCGGAGCCCTTTGTAAACATTTATAAATCACGGTTTAAGTGCGGCTTAATGATCCTATAAAACTTTAATTAAAAGGTTCATTTTTGGCCTGTCGATTTATTCCAAACAGCTACATAACAGGCCTACTGAGCTGGACCTTGGTTGTGTGGGTAAGAGAGAGAGAACGCGTGTGTGTGAGAATGAGAGACTGTTTGAGAGTGTGTGTGTGTGTCTGTAGACATGCAGAGTAACACAGTGACGTCCATGATAGATGATCTCCTGGTGATTATGCTCTCCCTTTGGGAAAGGACCGCATAGTCCTCCAGCCGACTTTTAAAAGGCCCACTCAACGTCCTCACCTTCTCTTACCTATCAGTGTGTGTGTGTGTGTGTGTGTCCTATACATGTTTGACAGACCCTATGTGAATGAATGATAGTGATGCGTGTGTGATTCTGGGAAAGTGTATGCGTGTTTACATGTGACCTCATGCAGTACATTCTCTGCACTGTCGGCCGGCGCCATGTGGCACTGACGCGCATGTCTGTCTGTCTGTCTGTCTGTCTGTCTGTCTGTCTGTCTGTCTGTCTGTCTGTCTGTCTTGTCTGTCTGTCTGTCTGTCTGTCTGTCTGTCTGGTATGCTATTACTTTCAGGGGTATCTCCATTCCCCTCTTGGTTCCTTGCACAAAGCCCAGGGGATGAGAAAAGTACATTTCCAGTGTTCCAGGTTCTCCTCAGGTCCTCCACCTCATCACTCACCTGCTGTTCGCTGACGATAGTGATACATCACGCAGCGTAAGGACACCTCGCCTCACAGAGAAGAGGGCTTACACAAACACTAACGGTCAATAGCACAACATTGCCTCTTCTACTCAATGTGACCCTATGCAGGCTAGTGTTGGGGGATTACGTGGGGAGTTACGAGGACGGACTGGCCTGTATTTCTCCCATAGTGCTGCGACCGGCAGCCTCTTTCTAATTCCCTTTCTAATTCATCATTTAATATTCGTACTATTAAGGCAAAGAACCTGAAGTGCTCTACAGCCGTTGGAAAAGAATCGATTAAACTTCATAATCCCCCGTCATTTGCGGCAATTAAACGGGTGATGTCCGTGGATAGAAGTTTAATTACGTTTGACATTCATACAATTTGTCTCAAAGGGGAACCGCGCTTCCATTACTGAGGTGGGTGGGTTGCATGTTGAGCAAGGAGATGAAGCTTTAGTATAAAAGTATGAATGTCAGTCAAGTCAGCCAGCCAGTCAGTTCCTTAGCGTCGCGCTTCAAAATCGCCCGCCTGTACGCCCACGTCGCTTCCGCCACCCATCACTACTCTATCAGAACTGTCCAAGGCTGCACATGGCTTATCGATAAGGTGCGACCCTTTCACGGAAACACGTGTCAAAAACATGACATCCCGGACTGACAGGAAGTGGGCCGCGGGGACCACATTACCAGACTCCTCAGGAAGCGCCAGTCATTTAACGACTGTTAAACTGGCCAGACAGGCAGGAAGGTGGAATGTCCACGGAAGAAAAAAAAACAAACAAAGAATAAAGAAAACTATCTTCACCGGTCATCATTAGCAGCCATACAACACAGCAAGGGTTTTTGTTGACTGAGAAATCAACTGAGGATAGTTGCAGCATGAATGAAAAACCAAGAACAAAACAAGGGATGAAGTTAATGCTTGGGTCGACCCGCCCCTCCCTCCTTTTCCCTTATATTCACCGCAGACTTCAAGAAAGAACAAAAGAGAAGGACGATAAAAACAAACACATTTATTGGTACAGACTCATATCCCCAACCCCTGTAATGTGGCAGGGCAGCGTAAGCCATAAACACATTGATAACCATTTCTTTAATAACACTTGTTTGTCAAACTGCCACCCCCAGGCAGTTTCCATTATCACCGTTTCAAATTTTACGGGAGGCCATCTTTAAATACAGCCCACGCATTGCAAAGGCTGTAGTGAGAGAGATAGAGGAGAGATGGAGAGAGATGGAGAGAGATGGAGAGAGATGGAGAGAGATGGAGAGAAGAACGGGAGAGGTGGAGAGAGATGGAGAGAGATGAGAGAGTGAGAGAGTGAGACGGGGAGCTGGAGAGAGGGAGAGATTGAGAGCGAGAGGCGGAGCGAGAGCGAGAGGAGAGAGAGAGAGAGAGAGCGAGAGGAGAGAGAGAGAGGAGAGAGCGAGAGAGAAACACCACTACACTAAAGCCTAATGTCCAACTGTCCGGAGCTCCAATTTTCCTAGTTTTCTCCACACTGCAGACCTCTTCCAATAAAACCAAGAGTTTAGCTGCAACAGATACACTTTAAGAATAGCAATAACTAAACTTGGGGGCAATTTCTTTTTTTTTTCATTACTTGCAAAAAATCATCTTTTTTTAATGTAGCCAGGAATTTAAACACTTCTAAAATAATAACAGGTTTGTTAAACGTTACGTGACCGTTCCAGCCTCTACTTTATTGTTAGATTACATTTAAGGGAGAAACCCATGGCACGTGCCAATATTAGCGGGCTAGAATAATATGCTAGTGAAGCAATTTAATGATTTAAGTCCCCAATGGCAGCCATTTGCCTTTGTAGTGCACTACTTTTGACAAGGTCTATAGACGGGATGGTTTGGTTAGCAACAACACCGAGGCGTGGCAACATGGGGCAAAATAGACAGGGTTGGCTAGAATGTTGACAAAATGTAAACTATATTTAGTCTCCGATGGTCATTGAAAACATAAATACATTTGCACAACGAGCACTTGTTGTCTCTCAATACATCGTTACAGTTGTTGGTTAGCTAGCTAGCAAATATTTTGCCATGTTAGCATAGACGTGACACCAGTCAAACTCCTCAAACAAGACATGGTGTCAAGAACAGATAAAACTAGCTGAAACGAGTCCACCTACGATGGTCGTTTCTTGTAATTTTGGGGGGTTTGGCCATTAAGAACCATAACAACACACGGCACGCATTGTTTTCCTAAGGTTGTCAGCTAACCCGTCTATAGGCCTGTGGTCAAAAGCAGTGCTCTATATAGGGAATAGGGTGCTATTTAGGACGCACCCGTCGGTGAACGGAACAAGACTCACCACAGTTTACACGGCCCATTGTAAACCATGCTATTGAAAACTAGAACTCTGCATGAGAAAACCTACTTCTTTATTAAGACAATAGCTCTCTAATGAGCACAAAAGTTTTTATTTTTTATTCAGACATCAACACCAGAAGAGGCTGCATTTTTATGAGGGTATAACTGGTATTTTTCCACAAAATGATTTTTAATTCACTGCCCTCGGGTCAAAATTGATGATCTCTTCTGAATATTAACATTGTTTTGAGTCGCGCCCTCTCTCGCTATGTCCCTAACATGAAATATCAACTACTCAGAGACCCTAAAGCCTGGCCGATAAGAGTCTGTCAGAGATATCACATGACCAGAAGTCAGCTCGCGGYCCCATATAAAATAACATGCTTTTAGCGGTGCTGGTTTTATTGCACAACGTGTTGATTCATGACACCCCAGCCACCATACATCAGTCTAGTGAAGATAACTCTACAGCCCCTCATGGCCATCCATTATTAATGGGATCTGAAGGGGAGTTGGATATTCTTCAGGCTGATGATTCAGTCTCGGCATGCATCCCAAATGGCACCCCCCGTTCTCCATTGAGTGCACTACTTTTGACCAGTATGTACATGTATTATATTAAGTAGAATTCTACTGTGAAATCCACCAATTCTACCAAAAGAGGAAAATTATATAGGGCTTCATCATACTCTGGGTTATGTCCCAACTCACACCCTAATCCCTATTTAGTGCACTACTTTTGACCAGGGCCCATAGGGTTCTAGTCAAAAGTAGTGCACTATAATATATAGGGAATAGAGTGCCATTTGGGACACAGACAATTGAGTAGTTCCGCAGCAAAGTGAGGAAAAAACAAGTCAGGGACAGAGTGTAACCTCAGTGATATTCATTCCCCAGTACATAAAACCCTGGTCCAGTCAGGGACAGTGGAACCTCAGTACTATCCATTCCCCAGTACATAAAACCCTGGTCCAGTCAGGGACAGTGGAACCTCAGTACTATCCATTCCCAGTACATAAAACCCTGGTGCCAGTCAGGGACAGGTGAACCCCATACTAATCCATTCCCAGTACATAAAACCCTGGTCAAGTCAGGGACAGTGGAACCTCAATACTATCCATTCCCCAGTACATAAACCCTGGTCCAGTCAGGCAGTGGAACCTCAGTACTATCCATTCCCCCAGTACATAAATACCCTGGTCCATGTCAGGGAACAGTGGAACCTCAGTACTATCCATTCCCCAGTTACATAAAACCTTTTGTAACGGTTGTTCTCTCCTCGTCTGAGGAGGAGCATGGATCGGACCAAAACGCAGCTTGTGTGGAATACATGATGAATTTATTTAAACAAGACGAACACGAAGCCACCTTGAAAACACAAAAAACAACAAAAGACGTAGACCGACCTGGAACATGAGAACTTACATAACACGAAGAACAAACGAACAGGAACAGACTAACAAACGAAACAGTCCCGTGGTAAATACACCAGACACGGAAGACAATCACCCACAAACAAACGGTGTGAACAGCCTACCTTAATATGGTTCTCAATCAGAGGAAACGTCAACACCTGCCCCTGATTGAGACCATATAAGGCTAATTACATGAACCTAAACATAGAAACACATAACATAGACTGCCACCAGCTCACGTCCTGACCAACTAAACAAAGCTAAACAAAGGAAAATAAGGTCAGGAACGTGACACCCTTGTCCAGTCAGGGACAGTGGAACCTCAGTACTATCCATTCCCCAGTACATAAAACCCTGGTCCAGTCAGGGACAGTGGAACCTCAGTACTATCCATTCCCCAGTACATAAAACCTGGTCGAGTCAGGGACGTGGAACCTCATACTCCATTCCCCAGTACATAAAACCCTGGTCCAGTCAGGGACAGTGGAACCTCATACTATCCATTCCCAGTACTAAAACCCTGTCCAGTCAGGAATAGTGGAACCTCAGTACTATCCATTCCCCAGTACATAAAACCCTGGTCCAGTCAGGGACAGTGGACCTCAGTACTATCCATTCCCAGTATATAAAACTCTGGTCCTCCACCGTCTCTCAGTCAGAAAGTGTTAAACCGTAAATTGACTCTTGACAGTTGTGTGAGGGAATGACTCCTACATCTCTTCCCTGAAAATGTCTCTCCACCACCTGCTGCTCAGGAGAGGACAGTTAACACCATGCTCAAAAATTAACTCCCTCTCTCTCCCTCCCTCTCACTCACTCTCTCTCTCAAAAGAGCCATTTGCTATCAACCGGCTAATGATAAAATGGCCGAGGTGGGGCATGGTGGAGGAAGTACAATACCTGTAGAGGATGTTATTATAAAAAATAAATGAATACATCTCTTCTTCTTGCCTTCCGTGGCTGCTTTCCAACTATTTTTTTACTCTTCGTTGCGCTGATTCCCTCCAGCCCTACGGACATTGCTATTCTCATCACTCCGTTGATATTTTAAACGAATGAAAACAATATGCTTTCTGTCTGGTGTGTATAGATGGAGACAAGATATCACTGTCTAATGAGTCTCAGTGTGGTGAGTTATACGTTTTATAGAGATTGGTTAGGAAACAAATCCTCCTAATCACAATAGATGGGCTCGGTCACGTTGAAGGCTTGCAGAGACAGCTATTGTAACACGACAACAGAGAGAGAAAGATTTGAGTAGAATATATTATAGGATGATTATAATAAGGGTTTGTTTTATGAAGTAACCATGGCGGCAGGGGCCGTGTGTGTTTCTCTATGCACAGTCTGACAGTCATAAGAATACAGTTCAGTAATGTAAAATCACTGTTTCAGTTATGGTTGAAATGCGTAGGTGGAAACTTTGTTGCGTCCAACTGGGCACACAAAATGATGGCGCCCCAGCTGACCTCAACCCCGCTTCCTGGGTTTTTAACCTGCGTCACATGACCAACTGGGCCCAGACCCAGAGGTGGTGGAGATGTGTAGTTGGGAGAATGGCAGTGAGTCGTGAGAGAGAGACACACACACAACCCAGCGGGGTGTTAATTAGCGTACAAAGTGTGTTTTCCCTCAAAGCCGCATCACTCTCCTCAGGGGGACACAGAGGCTCTGGGTGCGCCTCTTAAACATCCCTTGTTTCGCAGCCCAGCGCGCCGCTCCGCGTCTCCGCCCGTTGTACACAGCAATTTATTTTAATGACATCCCACCCTGGGAGATGGTGTTTGTTGCTTTACCGACGAGGTGGGGTCTGCATATATATATATATTGATGTATACATTTACGGCACGGCTGGCGCTCACAGTGCAGCCACACCTGCAGCTACTGTTATGTTCAAAGACAACTAAAAATAAATGTCKTTTTTTTCCTGTGAGTTACACACAAAGGAAGGCGAAAAAAGTTGCGATTCACTCGACTCATCTRTGCGGAGACCACAACAAGGGAGGGATGGGATATGCAAACGAGGCCTTGATTTCCTCTGTAACCGCGCTAACCTCTGGCACTGGCTTTCTTCTAAGGTTGTCCGGAGCCGAGCTCTTTGTTAGAGTCAGGTATAAAATAGCCCGTCGCCCCGGCAACGCCCCTGTAACGTCTCCACTGGGCTATTTTTGGCGAACACACCCGACTAAGCACAAGAGCTGTGGTCCCTCGGGCAACGCGGCTGTTGCCGTCTCCGACGCTTCTGGTGGTTAAAGAAGCCTCTCCAAGGATATGGGCTCGAAGACTAAGATGAGGGCTGGATGATGTTTTCCAGAGGATAAAAATATTCATAAAGAAATAAGTTTAACGTCATCTTCCTTGATTAGGTAGGTGACGGCACTGGAGGGGCCTTCCCTTGAATTCAATTATTCTGACTTAAGGATTTGTTCAACGATAGCATCTTGACTAAAACAGTGMCTCTTTAAAGTTGCACAGTACCAGTGGATGGTAACTTAGACTTAGAGAGGATGTTTTTCCCTTCATTAATTAAAGGGCCATTTGATGATGTGTTTATAGGGGGAAAATAGGCTGGTGTTTCACAGAATGATCAAAACTCGTGTTCTGCCATCTTATTTTGGTTCCTGTTTGAAACTCCAGAGGAGAGCTGTTTGAGTGGTGTTGCGCCCTTCTGGTTCCCCTGGGGATCTACTTCAGGCAGTGTTTGGTTCCACCTGAGCACTTAAATTAATTACTGAATTAGCGCCGATTAAACCGCTAATTGAAAAGTGATGAGTCATGATTGTTTTATTTACTTTGTAATGAGAGAGAGAGAGTTACTGTATGTTATTGCCACAGCTAGTCAACATCATATCCAGTCAAATAATATTTCTAAATAATTAAAAAGTGTATGTATGCTTGATTGAGCTGGCCTGGTATAATGAACCAATCGAATAGTCTCAAAACGTCAAACCTCGTCCACCAGACAGGCAAAAAAAGTATTTGAAAGATTTTCAAATAGTATTTGAAGCCAAGTTTGATCATATCAGATATAATGCCTAGTCTGAAAAATGAACATATCTTTATTAAAAATATGAAAATAACTGTCAAAAAAGCGCCAAATTGAACATAGTTCATSTTTTCCAACCATCTTTCTAATGCTGAGAGTTAGGTGAGGTGATTGATGTTTTTAACCGAGGCTCCAGGTACATGTGTTTAAATGGGAGTGCTAGAAAGTGTCTCTCCACTTCTCAGATCAATGTGTGTAATTACAGCCCTAGAAGAAAAAAATATATACAAAATGCCTGAGCGACTTCAAAAACCCTKCGCCTCAATGCAGCGGAAATAAAAAATACAAAAAAGTGTGCAATTAAACGTTACTTTTGAAAGTTATATTTAGAGGACATGAGAAGGAAATGCAAATTGTGTTTGTGAGTTATATAATTGCCTTGTTTTCGCTGTTTTTCCGCTTGGTTTTTCGCGTGTTTTCCACGACTCCCCTAGAGGATAAAATAAGGATCAAAATAAGATGGCCACTGCACTTGTGTCTGGTAGGAGTTTCCATGGAAATGTGAGTGACCACATAATAAGGTCTTGTCGTCTGTCCTCGGTTGCAACACTCACTACAAAGTTCAAACTGCCTCTGGAAGCAACGTCAGCACAAGAACTGCTTGTCAGGAGCTCCATGAAATGGGTTTCCATGGCCGAGCAACTGTACACAATCCTAAGATTATCATACGCAATGTCAAGCGTCGGCTGGAGTGGTGTAAAGCCACCGCCATTGGACTCTGGAGCAGTGGAAACGCGTTCTCTTGGAGTGGATGAATCGCACTTCCACAATCTGGAGTCCAACGGACGAATCTGGGTTTGGCGGATGCCAAGAGAACACTACCTGCCAAATGAATAGTGCCAACTGTAAAGTTTGGTGGGAAGAGGAATAATGGTCTGGGGCTGTTTTTCATGGTTCGGGCTAGGCACCTTAGTTTCAGTGAAGGGAATTCTTAATGCTACAGCATACAATGACATTTTAGATGATTCTGTGCCTTCAACTTTGTGGCAACAGTTTGGGGAAGGCCCTTTCCTGTTTCAGCAGAACAATGCCCCCATGTACAAAGCGAGGTCTATACAGAAATGTTTGTCGAGATCGATGTGGAAGAACTTAACTGACCATAACAGAGCTCTGACCTCAACCCAATCGAACACCTTTGGGATGAATTGGAACGGCGACTGCAAGCCAGGCCTAATCACCCAACATCTGTGCCTGACCTCACTAATACTCTAGTGGCTAAATGGAAGCAAGTCCCCCACAGCAATGTTCCAACATCTAATGGAAAGCCTTCCCAGAAGAGAGGAGGCTGTTATAGCAGCAAAGGGTCGACCAACTCCAAATGAATGCCCATGACTTTGGAATGAGATGCTCAACGAGCAGGTGTCTACATACTTTTGGTAATGTAGTTTGGTTACAAAACCTTCTCTGTCATTGGTCACCAATAGATTTCCCAGCAGACGTAGTCGTGGAGATGGATGAATCTAAATCCCAGACGCGGGTGAGTAGTTCAAAAAGTAGAAAACTTGTCTTGAAAAATGCCTTGCTGCCGAATGTTTACAAAGTCCCCGTTGAATCTTCACGTCAATGTTTTTCTATAGTGTCTGGTCRCAGAGGGTTAAAGGTATCCCACTGACCTGAAATGTATATCACTCACCCAGACCTCTGCGCTGACCTTTTTTACAAGGAGCACGTGCGCGCCTAAGTTGGAAAATGTAGGCGCACACAAAGAAATTTAGGAGCACAATGAAAAATATTTGAGATAATAAAGATAGAATCCTTRATTTTTCTAGGCATTCCAGGTCGCACAGCTACATATTTCGGCGCATAGGACCTGAACTGTATACCAATYTATAACACCACTGACCTCTTTTACAGTACATTTCAGCTCACAAACCTGAAGAAAACAACTATTCTTAGATAKAGTACATGCAACACTTTAAAGGGGAAATCTGGGATTGGTCAAACGTCGTTTCACTTTRAAATGAATGATTTAAATGCTAAACTGATTCTTAAAGAATATAACTTATCAATAAACYTAGAAATGCATCAATGAATTTGAGAGGGTTTACATTTCTCCAGCCCTATCCCTCATCTGATAACCAGAAAAAGTGATGGGGTAACCGCTTTGTTGTGGTTTGAATTCCAGATTGCCCTTTTGAAGTAYGTACCAGCAGCCCTAACATCTAGCAGTACTGCAATATGCTGTAAAAGCTACGGTGATGATCTTCCAAGAAGGAATAACTAGCACGGCAGGGCTYTGATTATCACTCACAYGCTGGGCTGCTTTGGTTCTGACTCAAATCTGTTTTTCCTCAGGCATTAAGTGGAGAAGATCTGACACCCTAGTCTGTGTGATTGACAGCGAAACTGACAGAACCGTCTTGCTTCGTTTAATAATAACAGTACTGACAGAGAGAGGGGGACGAGGGAGGAGAGAGAGGCCGTGTCCGAATAACCGTACTAAATAGTAGGACTTTGGGGTATGCAAAAATGTTAATGTTTTATAGTATGTGAAACTTTAAAATAAGTATGCTTTAAATGCCAGGATGTCATACTCTTTTCGGCTTATATCATCAAGTAGAATTCACTGCACACTATTTAGAAAGAGTAATCGTTTTTTCACACTTACATAGTTTTTTTCTTCACAACAGCTGATAAAATCAGAAATAGGGGACGCACTTCACAAAAATGAACAAGTGCCATTGCCTTGATTTGATTTGTTGATTTGTGTCGCTTACTGCATTCGTTCTCACTAAACAGAACATTCTAAATAGTATGTAGTACGATTAGTACACAGTAGTAGGCAGTTTTAATCAGTAGTAGGTAAGACAGATTTCGGACACGGCGGGTGGGGGGAGGGGAGTGAGAGAGAGAAGAGGCAGATAAATGAACAAAAACGAATAAACAGATTTCAGTGGTAAACAACAGATCAGGCGGATGTTGATAAGTCCGCTGACAGATCGTCAGTCCTACGACAGATGGTGTTATTCCTTCTCATGTAAACGTGGCGCTTTGATTAGATGTTTGTTTCGCCGCTAACTTGGCATCGTCCTGCCGTCCCGATGCAAACACCACCAGAACAGGTACAAGAGAAAACATCAACAACAACAGTGAAATGATAATAATGAGTTGTGGAGACTGGAAGTCCCTTATGTTGGAGCTGGTGAAAAGTGTTTTGGACTTGACAGAAAACTGAGCTGAAAACTTTGAGGGAGTTGGAGGTATATCTACACAGTGCAGTGAGAGGAGTTGGGGTATATCTACACAGTGCATGGAGAGGAGTTGGGGTATATCTACACAGTGCAAGGAGAGGAGTTGGGTATATCTACACAGTGCATGGAGAGGAGTTGGGGTATATCTACACACAGTGCATGGAGAGGGAGTTGGGTATATTACCAGTGCATGGAGAGGAGTTGGGGTATATCTACACAGTGCATGGAGAGGAGTTGGGGTATAATCTACACAGTGCATGGAGAGGAGTTGGGTTTATCTACACAGTGCATGGAGAGGAGTTGGGGTTATCTACACAGTGCATGGAGAGGAGTTGGGGTATATCACACAGTGCATGGAGAGGAGTTGGGGTATATTTACACAGTGCATGGAGAGGAGTTGGGTTTATCTACACAAGTGCATGGAGAGGAGTTGGGGTATATTACACAGTGCATGGAGAGGAGTTGGGGTATTTAAACACAGTGCATGGAGAGGAGTTGGGGTATATCTACACAGTGCATGGAGAGGAGTTGGGGTATATCTACACAGTGCATGGAGAGGAAGTTGGGTATATCTTACACAGTGCATGAGAAGGAGTTGGGGTATATCTACACAGTGCATGGAGAAGGAGTTGGGGTTTATCTACACACGTGCATGGAGAGGAGTTGGGGTATATCTACACAGTGCATGGAGAAGGAGTTGGGGTATATCTACACAGTGCATGGAGAGGAGTTGGGGGTATATCTACACAGTGTATGGAGAGGAGTTGGGGTATATCTACACAGTGATGGAGAGGAGTTGGGGTATATCTACACAGTGATGGAGAGGATTGGGGGTTATCTACACAGTGATGGAGAGGAGTTGGGGTATATCTACACAAGTGCAATGGAGAGGAGTTGGGGTATATCTAACAGTGCATGGAAGGAGGGTTATCTACACAGTGCATGGAGAGGAGTTTGGGATATCTACAACAGTTGCATGGAGAGGAGTTGGGGTATATCTACACAGTGCATGGAGAGGAGTTGGGGTATATCTACAGTTTCAGACCCCTTGACTTTTCCACATTTTGCCTACTTTACAGCCTTATTCCAAAAATAGATTAAATACAGTTTTTCATCATCAATCTAAAACACCAATACCCATAATGACAAAGCGGAACAGGCCTTTTACAAATGTTTGCACAATTTAATACATTTAAAACTGAAATACCTTAAATTTACATAAGTATTCAGACCATTTCTATGAGACTCCGAAATTGAGCTCCGGTGCATCTTGTTCCAATTGATCATCCCTTAACAGATGTTTCTACCAAGTTGATTGGAGTCCACCTGTGGAAAATTAAAGTGATTGGACATGATTTGGAAAAGCACAGCACCTTTCTATATAAGATCCCACAGTTGAACAGTCATTGTAAGAGCAAAAAACAGCCAAGCCATGAGGTCGAAGGAGT
>NW_019943353.1:71810-73886 GCF_002910315.2 Salvelinus sp. IW2-2015
TTACAACTCCCGTAACTTGCTCTACGGGCTCGGGAGAGCGAAAGTGGCTGTGCTGTGATTTCGAAGAGCCATCGCGTCCTCCGAAGCACAACCAAACCAAGGCCCGCCAACTGTTCGTTAACACAGCGCGCCTTCCAACCCGGAAAGCCAGCGTGCACCAATTGTTTGGAGGAAACACCGTTGCACCTGGCCCCCTTGGTTAGCGCGAAACTGCCGCCCAGCCCGCCACAGAGTCGCTGAGCGCGATGCAACAAGGATATCCTACCGGCCAAACCCTCCCTTAAACCCGGACGACGCTATGCCAATATCGGCGTCGGCCCCACGGACCCCCCGTCGGCGGCCGGCTGCACGACAGAATGCCTGTGCGCGTGTGAAACCAGAGACTCTGGGGGGGCGAGCAGGCACTGCGAATGCAGTTGCCCATCGAGACCACTGCGCCACACCGGACGGCCACAGCTGTACATTTCAAGGAAAACATCGGTAAGCCCCAAAAATTGCCCCCGCTAGAAGCCTGTGTATTCAGACAGTAAGGAAGTGGAATGGCTGAAAACTTTACTTTTAAACTCGGAACACAAAACAGAGATGCTGTTCTATGTCCCAAGAAAACAAAGAGATCTTCTGTTAAATCTGACAATTAATCGTTGATTGGTTGTAAAAGTTCGTCTCAAATAAAACTGTGAAGGACCATCGGCGTTACTTCTGACGCTATCCTCTCTTTTTGACGAACATATCAAGACTTTTTCAAGGACAGCTTTTTATACAAATACATAACAGAACATGCAAAAATCTGAAATTTGTCTGTCCAAAAATGATGCAGAAAAATTAATACTGCCATTTGTTACTTTCTAGTTAACTTACTGCAAATGCTGTCTACTTTCCGCAACAGCCAGATAAGAGCACTAAATTAAAACTTCAGTTAGCTGCTAAATACAGCTGCTACAATCCTGACTAGAACCAAGAAATTTGATCATATTACTCCAGTGCTAGCRTCCCTACACTGGCTTCCTGTTAAGGTAAGGGCTGATTTCAAGGTTTTACTGTTAACCTATAAAGCGTTACATGGGCTTGCTCCTACCTATCTTTCCGAGTTGGTCCTGCCATACATACCTACACGTACGCTACGGTCACAAGACGCAAGCCACTGTAATAGAGTAGTCAATTGCAATTTGTAGTAAAGAAAGGACTAAGCTTTTTGCTAATGCACTTCACAGCCAAAATGACTCTACTAGTTGTATCTGTTTGGCTGGGGATTAGCCTACTAGTTTATCAAACCAGGTATTTTTCAACACAACCTTTCAAAAATACACAACCAGATTCATAACCATCAGTCTATGGTCTAGCTACCGGTATACTCACCACCACTGCAGTGGGGACCAATGAACTCTAACCACATATTCTGCATGATAGGGTCCAAACCATAGTTGGTCAATATGTATAGGGCCTTTCATTAGGGGGCGATGAAACAACAGAGCCCCATTCAATGAAAGGAAGTGAAGTGAAGTGTGCGGAGGGGCATAATAGGAGCTAAGATACTAATATGTGTGTAAACTGTACATAGTTCTGTGAGTGTCACTGAGTAGGCTGATACCCATTTCATAGGTTAGGCTGTGCAGTGTAAATATTCCACCATTGTAGAGTCAATTACATCCACAGTGGGATTTCATCCGTTTTTGTCGTAGTATGCACTTTGAGAAACAGCCTTGGTTTCATTTTACTTTCTAGGAAATCATGTGACTCTTAAGAACCAATGAGGTTGTATCTGAGATGTGATTAGGCACTTTTTAACATATAGAGTTTAATGGTATGCTTTCCGGACCACCGTTTCACTTTCATTTTACTTTCTATATAAGGTGTTAGACTCAAGCTACCCTGACTCAACACGCAACCTACTTGTACGAAGGCGTCACCGATTTCAAAGTAAGTGTGCATTTAATTAAATGGACTAGATCAGAGTTTCTTTCAAACTATGGGTCGGGACCAAAAGTGGGTCGAGCGTGTGATAGTTGAGTCCCAAGATTATTAAAATTAATATATAAATCGCACATTATTTCTTCCTAGTTTGAGTCGTTGGAGTCA
>NW_019943353.1:74515-84534 GCF_002910315.2 Salvelinus sp. IW2-2015
GGCTATGAAAAGCCAACTGACATTTACTCCTGAGGTGCTGACTTGCTGCACCCTCGACAACTACTGTGATTATTATTATTTGACCATGCTGGTCATTTATGAACTTTTGAACATCTTGGCTATGTTCCGTTATAATCTCCACCCGGCACAGCCAGAAGAGGACTGGCCACCCCTCATAGCCTGGTTCCTCTCTAGGTTTATTCCTAGGTTTTGGCCTTTCTAGGGAGTTTTTCCTAGCCACCGTGCMTCTACACCTGCATTGCTTGCTGTTTGGTGTTTTAGGCTGAGTTTCTGTACAGCACTTTGAGAAATCACCTGATGTACGAAGGACTATATAAATAAATTTGATTTGGAGACACAGATGGAGACATTGTCATAAACATATAGAGACATTGTCATAAACATATAGTCATTGTCATAAACATACAGAGACTTTGTCATAAACATGTAGAGACATTGTCGTAAACATATAGACATTTTCATAAACATTTACGGACATTGTCAAAAACATTTAGAGCCATTGTCATAAATATATAGACATTGTCATAAACATATAGAGACATTGTCATAAACATACAGCCACATTGTCATAAACATATAGAGACATTGTCAAAAACTCATAATTTTTCATAAACTAATAGACATTGTCATAAACATATATAGACATTGTTATAAACATACAGCGACATTGTCATAAACATATAGAGACATTGTCATAAACATATAATTTTTCATAAACATATAGAGACTTTGTCGTAAACATTTAGGGACATTGTCATAAAAATATTGATATTGTCATAAACATATAGAGACATTGTTCATAAACATATAGAGACTGTCATAAACATATAATTTTTCATAAACGAATAGACATTGTCATAACCATATAGAGACATTGTCATAACCATATAGAGACATTGTCATAACCATATAGAGACATTTTCATAAACATGAAGAAACATTATCATAAAAGCATATACATTTTCATAAACATATAGACATTGTCATAAACATAATTACATTGTCATAAATATATAGACATTGTCATAAACATATCACATTTTTCATAAACATAGACATTGTTGTAAACATATAGAAACATTGTCATAAACATAATTACATTGTCATAAACATATATCATTCTTTCATAAACATGTTATATAAATAAAGAATACAGATGATGCAATCACACTGACCAAAACTAATCTAAATCACTACTAAAAAACACATATTTTACTTTATACTGGACAACACACTGAATACACTGAATAGAAGTCCCTGACTCCGCTGTTTGACACTAAAGCTGTCTAACCTCCAGTCAACACCAAAATAACTCTCCTTTATAAAACTGCTACCCATTGTCTCCCTCCCTGCCTCCACATAATATCTGAGTGCTAGCCCCTCCTCCCAGACCTCCAGATCACATCACTGGGACAGAAGTTTTATGTGAGCTGGAGTAGAAAGGACTACACTGGGTTCTGGTTGGACAATGTCCCCTATACCGCTGTGTTTCTGGGAAGTGTGTGTGGAGTGTCTGAAGGGAAGACCATGCATGGTGGGCTGGGGAAGGGGATGCACACTCATCGCACTGCTGATCACAATAACACCAGAGTAGAGCAAGACTAACTCTGTCCTCTGTAGTCCCTGGATTTCCCAGTGGTTGGTCTTGTACTACTTTGATCCTTTTTTTTCTGTAGTATGCCCAATAGTGAAACTCTTTTTACACTATGGATCAGGAAGAATCTCATATGAATGTAGAGCGTTTTAACCAAATACTTTTTGGAGTGTGGATTCCCGAGTGGTGCAGCGGTCTAAGGCACTGCATCTCAGTGCAAGAGGTGTCACTACAGTGCCTGGTTCGATTCCAGGCTYTATCACATTTGGCCGGGTTTGGGAGTCACATAGGGCGGCGCACAATTGGCCCAGTTTCGTCCGAGTTTGGCCGGGGTAGGCCGTCATCGTAAATAAGAATTAGTTCTAAGCTGACTTGCCTAGTTAAATAAAGGTTAAATAAAATAAATGAATAAAAATAGGGTAGTATATGGCAGACAAAAGCTTTTTCCACAGGAAGTTTTTTTTGTGTTTATTTAACCTCCTTTTCTCCTCCCCCTCTCTTCTCCTGAAGTTTCCCCATGCAGCAGCAGCCTATAGCTGCAGGTGTCTCTGGGTTGTCACTCGTAACTACAGCCACAAAGTCAAAATTGGCTATATCGTGAAGTTTATCAAAATAAAATTGAGCTTTTTGGTCTTAATTTAAGGTCAGGGTTAGGAATAAGGTTGACTGTGTGGGTACGGTTAGAGAAATTGTAGAAATAGACAGGGTTTGTGACTTGGTGGCTATGGTAACTAGTGACGACCGTCTCTCTGTGGCTCTGATCCATTACCTTCGGGCATTAGGACCTACAGATGTAGGATCTTAATTTGACCAACAGGATTTGAACGTTTAGTCCATATGCCTGATCACCGACAACAACGAGACAGCCTATAGGGAGGAGGTCAGAGACCTGACCGTATGGTGCAAGGACAACATCCTCTCCCTCAACGTGATCAAGACAAAGGAGATGATTGTGGACTACAGGAAAAGGAGGACCAGGGAAGCCCCCATTCTCATCGACGGGGCTGTAGTGGAGCAGGTTAAGAGCTTCAGGTTTCTTGGCGTCCACATCACCAACAAACTAACATAGCCCAAGCACACCAAGACAGTCGTAGAGGGCACGACAAAACCTATTCCCCCTCAGGAGAGTGAAAAGATTTGGCATGGGTCCTCAAATCCTCAAAAGGTTCTACAGCTGCACCATCGAGAGCATCCTGATGGGTTGCATCACCGCCTGGTATGGCAACTGCTCGGCCTCCGACCACACAGAGGGTAATGCGTACGGCCCAGTACATCACCGGGGCCAAGCTTCCTGCCATCCAGGACCTCTATACTAGGCGATGTCAGAGGAAGGCCCTAAAAATTGTCAATGACTCCAGCCACCCTAGTGATAGACTGTTCTCTCTGCTACTACACTGCAAGCGGTACCGGAGGGCCAAGTCTAGGTCCAAGAGGCTTCTAAACAGTTTTTACCCCCAAGCCATAAGACTCCTGAATATCTAATCAAATGGCTTCTCAGGCTATTTGCATTGCCCCCCCCCCCCCACACCACCACAACTCTTCTTCGCTGCTGCTACTCTCTGTTATTATTACATAGTCACTTTAATAACTCTACCTACATGTAAATATTACCTCAATTACGTCGACTAACCGGTGCCCCCGCACATTGACTCTGTACCGGTACCCCCTGTATATACTGTAGCCTCGCTATTGTTATTTTACTGCTGCTCTTTAATTATTTGTTACTTTTATTTCTTATTTTTGGGGGGTATTTTCATAAAACTGCATTGTTGGTTAAGGGCTTTTAAGCATGTGACTATACATTTGATTTGATAATGTTGCTTGATTAGTGGTAGGCTATTAGCTGGCGAAAATTAGGCTACATGAAAAGTGTAATACTGTTAACATAACCGTGTGTTCGTGCGGGTTTTCAGTGAATTTATGTAAATCACTAAGCTCAACTGCATTTCCTGCAGTGCAGGAAAATTCTCAGCAACAAAAGAGTGATTAAATGATGATCCTACATCTGTAGCTGCTCAGAGTTTAGGCCTGCTTTTATTGACTTTTACCGCGCTGCTGTGTTTGAAGTGAGCTAGCTAGCACCACGCCTGTCATGTCCTGCTCTGCCCGCCTGCTTGCCGCTCACGYCGTGTGTAATTAAGATAGAGGCTGAACTGTCCCATAGAACAGAGCGGCCATGCTGGAGGTGTTTAAACCAAACACCTCATTGACAGAGCTATGGGGTTCATTGCCAGTACACTTACCATACAGAATAGGATATTCACATCACATCACCTTCACAGGTAGAAAGTGCATTTGAACACTTGAGTTTAATGTCAGGTTTGTTTCAGATTAGCTATCAAAGCTGTTGAGGACAATTTGACTACAAAGGTTAAGAGGGGTTCCCTTCTGATCAGCTTTTTGAAAATGTGTATGTACCTGCCTTGCCTGTGTGTGGGTGGCTTTGTTTGAGCTGGTATTTCTGTATGTGTGTGTGTGTGTGTGTGGTGTGACAATGTGGTATTGGTGCTGTGTGTGTGTGTGTGTGGTGTGTGTGTGTGTGTGTGTGTGTGTGTGTGTGTGTGTGTGTGTTTGTGTGTGTGTGTGTGTGGTGTGTGTGTGTGTGTGTGTGTGTGTGTGTGTGTGTGTGTGTGTGTGTGTGTGTGTGGTGTGTGTGTGTGTGTGTTGTGTGTGTGTGTGTTGTGTGGTTGTGTGTGTGTGTGGTGGTTGTGTTGTGTGTGTGTGTGTGTGTGTGTGTGGTGTTGTGTGTGTGTGTGTGTGTGTGTGTGGTGTGTGTGTGTGTGTTTAAGCCTGATATGTGTGTTTATAGGTGGTGAAGGTTAAAACTTTAGGCAGTGTGGTTCAAGGTGAGCACAGATGTGTGTTAACCGCTCCTCTCCCCTCTCTCCTCCTCCTCCCCACCTCTCCATTTCACAACAGAGCGGATGTTGATAGCCGGAACACAGTAATATTGAGTGCAACAATAATTACACAATCTGGCCCATTATAAAAAAGAAAAACCCTGACTTCCTACCCCATCTCTTCCCTCTCCCAGTATGATTAATGAGAGAGTGGATGGGGATGTGGACTCTGGCACATTCATTTCATAGCTGTATGAATTTACTGCCGAAGACTTAGGCTAAAGGAACATTTTTAAACAAAGGTTAAAGTGGGCCTTGTTGTGTGTCTGGGATCTTTTAGTTTCTTATGGACCTGGTTTGGGGTTGATCATGTGAATTTTGGGAGTATATCCTTAACCTACTATGTGGAAAGTTAAAGGGCTTGGTCCTCTTGTCCAAAACTGTTCACTTCTAACTTATTTCAGTTATATAGAAGTGCTAACATGTCTATGTACTTGTTTTCTGTAGTTGTTCATCAGGCAATATGCAGTAGGAAATAAAGGGGGTGAAAAGGAATTGTGGTGATGGTGTGGAGTTAAGAAATAATTCCCAATTTCCTCCATCTAATGTTTTATATTGTAAAATATGAATCCTCGTACACACAATGTTAAAGAAACAAGGCCATGTGTTCATAGTTGAATAGCTTATAGTTACTGTCAGCGAGAAGCCAGTGTGTGAACTGTTCCTGTCATGGCCAGCAATTTGATAGTTTTTAACACTTAGGCTTTGCCAAGGATTCCAATGTTTCTCTGCTCCATTTGCGCCATGCCTGCAAGCCACCTGTGGTTTACAAATATTGGTTCTTAATCCCAGCGTTGGGAACTGTGTGCCCTATCGTGTGGCATGCAACAAGCGCCTGACTGTTCATGGACACATAAGCCTAGCCAGGCCGCTGTACTTCTGTCCTATAACATGGCCAACAGTTCACTTATGACCAGTAAAAGCAATTTTGACACAAATCCATATCATATAAAGTGGAACGAACATACTCAATGACTGCTCTTTCTTGATGCCACCCTTCAGCCTTTTAGTATGGGAGTCAGTCCCCTCTCTGGGAAAGTGAGGCATTCAGACAACAATGCAAGAAACTACATTTTTGCCAAAAGGTACAATTAAAAAAGACCCAAAATGTAATTGAGAGTTTTTTTTTCAATTATACGTCTGCTCTTCTAGGTCAGGTGTTAGTTTTCTTTATTAAACTCAGCCAAAAAAGAAACGTCCCGTTTTCGGGACCCTGTCTTTCAAAGATAATTTGTAAAAATCCAAATAACTTCACAGATCTTCATTGTAAAGGTTTAAACACGTTTCCCATGCTTGTTCAATGAACCATAAACAATTAATGAACATGCACATGTGGAACGGTCGTTAAGACACGAACAGCTTACAGGCGGTAGACAATAAGGTCACGGTTATGAAAACTTAGGACACTAAAGGGCCTTTCTACTGACTCTGAAAAACACCAAAAGAAAATCCAGGTCCCTGCTCATCTGCGTGAACGAGCCTAGGCTGCTGCAAGAGGCATGAGACTGCAGATGTGGCCAGGGCAATAAATTGCCATGTCCGTACTGTGAGACGCTTAAGACAGCACTACAGGGAGACAGGACGGACAGCTGATCATCCTCGCAGTGGCAGACCACATGTAACAACACCGCACAGGATCGGTACAACTAAACATCACACCTGCGGGACAGTACAGGATGGCAACAACAACTGCCCGAGTTACACCAGAACGCCCAATCCCTCCATCAGTGCTCAGACTGTCCGCAATAGGCTGAGAGAGCTGGACTGGGCTGTAGGCCTGTTGTAAGCAGTCCTCACCAGACATCACCGGCAACAACGTTGCCATGGGCACAAACCCACCGCCCTGGACCAGACAGGACTGGCAAAATGTGTTCTTCACTGACAAGTGCGGTGTGTCTCACCAGGGGTGATCGGATTCGTGTTCATCGTCGAAGGAATGAGCGTTACACTGAAGCTTAATCTGGAGCGGGATCGATTTGGAGGTGGAGGATCCCTCATGGTCTGGGCAGTGTGTCACAGCATCATCGGACTGAGCTTGTTGTCATTGCAGGTAACCTCAAGCTGTGCGTACAGGGAAGACATCCTCCTCCCTCATGTTGTACCCTTCCTGCAGGCTCATCCTGACATGACCCCCAGCATGGCAATGGTACCAGCCATACTGCTCGTTCTGTGCTGATTTCCTGCAAGATAGGAATGTCAGTGTTTCGCCATGGCCAGTGAAGAGCCCGGATCTCAATCCCATGAGCACGTCTGGACCTGATGGATCGGGAGGGTGAGACCCATTCCCCCAGAAAATACCCGAAACTTGCAGGTGCCTTGTGGAAGAGTGGGTAACGTCTCACAGAACTGGCAAATATGGTGCAAGTCCATGAGGAGGAGATGCACTGCAGTACTTAATGCAGCTGGTGGCCACACCAGATACTGACTGTTACTTTTGATTTTGACACCCCCTTTGTTCAGGGACACATTATTCCATTTCTGTTAGTCACATGTCTGTGGAACTTGTTCAGTTTATGTCTCAGTTGTTGAATCTTGTTATGTTCATACAAATATTTACACATGTTAAGTTTGCTGAAAATAAACGCTGTTGATAGTGAGAGGACATTTCTTTTTTTTGCTGAGTTTATTATCATTGTAATATCATGGTTTTATATGCCGTGTAAGTGTCAGCCACCGGTAGTCATTTTTATGGTAAACACCCAATGCACCCTCTTCTATGGTCCTTTAGCCCTCTGCCTGGTAATGGTGGATGTTTCTGAGATGCACTGTCCCAGCCAGCCTCTCATGTGAACCCATCTCTCCTGTGAACCATGTGGACCCATTTGTGGACATTCCACGTCTTTATTTGTCTGATTCAGAACAAGTGGGAAATACTGTAGGTCAACGGGGGCGACGTGAACTGAAGTTATGGTGTTTTTCCCYATAATATGTCCTGAACTATGTGTGCTGCAAAATAAATATTAATCTATGCGCAGACTTTGTTCCCAGCGGCAGCCAGCAGCAGTGAAGAGGAGAGGGAGGAGTGGGACGGGACTAGCAGAGCCCAGACCTGGGTTCAGATTCTATTTGAAATCATTTTGAAATACTTTTTCTGTGCTTGATTGAGCATGCCTAGCTTAATGGACCAATAGAATAGTGGCAAAAGCCCAAACCCCACTCACCTGGTACTCCAGGCKAGCTAAWGCAAATGCTAACAGTATTTGAAAGATTTAAAATACTATTTAAACCCAGGTATGCATTGACGCGTGGAGCTACTAACATGGTGTGGTGGTGCTATCATGTGTGTTTCTGGAGCTCATACAGCTCCTAGCTGCCCTATTATCTCTCAGTCTCTGTCTCTGGTTTGGATTTATTTCAACACGGCTCTGTGGGCCAAGCGCTGGCCGCCTCCTCTTTATCAGGTCCTGTGTGAACGCAGAAGCCTTTGACCACCTCTGACACACAGTGGGAATATTTTAGCTCCTTTTAATATGCAGCCTGTCTGAACTTTTATGTAAAGATGAGAGACAGATGGAGCGAGAAAGAGAAGGAAACAAACATTCCCATGAGTTGAAATCAACATTGTCAAGCACCATGCTGAAATGTGATTTACTACTAATTGGACTTGAAAAATAAAGTTTAATAAATCACCAAGCATGGCAATCTAAGTATGATCGTTGCAAAAGTGTATTGCCATACTCATGATATAACAGTGGTTTAGGTGTGTTT
Source organism: Salvelinus sp. IW2-2015 (assembly GCF_002910315.2). Classification (NCBI taxonomy): domain Eukaryota; kingdom Metazoa; phylum Chordata; class Actinopteri; order Salmoniformes; family Salmonidae; genus Salvelinus; species Salvelinus sp. IW2-2015. Next base: position 82,739 of record NW_019943353.1, read on the forward strand.
AGAGTCCTCAGCAGCCACATTCCTACCAATGCTGTACAGATTAATACTTTTTCACAGAGACCACATTTTTGAAAAATMTTGTTATTTGTGATGAATTCTTCTGCCGCATAATCACATATTGCATGCATAACTTAACTGTTTACTGTACATTGTCTTCTCTGTGCAGGATAACAGAACAGAAGGTAGGGGTTCTCAGAACACACAGGTGTCCCAGTGTTCCAGGTACATCTGGAGGTGTCGGTTGGCTATACTTCTTAACAATGGAGTTTGAATTGAAGTATTTCTGGTGTCCTATTTCATCACATGTTATGTTCAAAGGAGATTTGAGAGCATGTCTGAGCTGAAGGTTTGTCCCCAGTTTTAATCAGGTTTAAATCTGGAGTAGAGCAATCACAATAAGGATATTAAGTGATTATCTTGTTGATCACTTATTGGCTTTGACAGTTGACGTCTTCTGCATGAACGCTTCCTGTCTCCATCTATAGCGTGTTTACAGTATGTAAATGTTGATCCATAGATCTGAAGAAGATTGTGTACTTGCGATAAATTCAGAATAAATATACCCTTGTATAGGAAYATTCCATGTATTATGCCTAGGTATGGATAAATATATCTTGTCCTACATTTACTTCTGCTGTAACCAGTGACACAGGTCATTATAGTCCTCCTGATTCCACATCACTCCAGACAGTTATAGTTTAGGTAATGGGGACATTGAATTATTTACAACCTCAGTGAATGGCAAATATTGAATCATCTTACTTTGATGTCAGAAAATGCCCCCAATTGACCCAAATAAACTCAGACAAGGATATTCCAATCAAAGTTCCAATTCCCAAAAGTATTTTTTGGGGGGGGGAAATTTGCACCTGCTTATACAATTACAGTATGCCCACGCTATGCTCAGAAGAATCAAGGTCCAATACGGGATGTTTTATTTCTGGGAACGATTGATTCTGACTGTCCCTATTCAGATTAGTATCACAGGGTATAGTGTCAGTGTGTTCGGTCAGTGTGTTCATCTCTGACTGTCATTATTCTGGCCTTGTTTGCACAGCCTTGCTGACATATGTTTCAGAACATAGTTTTTATTTTAATGTCTTGAACTGTTTAAGATGTTGACACAGTCACCGTTCAGCTTTATTAATCCAGCCGGTGTTTCTGATGAGATGAGATGTTGTTCCCCTCCCCTCCTAGTACTCCCTCCTCTGACTCCGTCCCCAAAGCTAGTCTCTTTATCCATGATTGCAATAAGCAGAGGGATTTATCATTCATGACTCTCAGCTGACCTGAGAGCAGTGGGAGGCAGCAGATATGCTGCTGTTCCATAGGCCTAGATGTGTACAGGCCTCTGTGTAATGCAGGGGATGGCATTGGCAACTCTCTAAACACACTGCTTTACATTGGGTTCCTAATGCAGCCTTTTGCCCCACTTTGGTGGTAGAATACAAACATGAACTAGTGTGACTGTGTTTGTCAGTCTTGTCAGAGTGTGTATCCACTGCTGGATTAGAGAAGAGAAGGAAGATATATCATAAGATATATGTTACGACAGACAGCCACACACAGATACGGTGACAGAATGACTGACCAGCAGACATAATGACAGACAGACAGGGCTGTGTGCAGGGGGAGAGGAGAGACAGGCAGGGAAGAGGAGAGGAGAGGAAGAGGAGAAGAGAGGAGCGGTTCAAAGCAGAGCGACAGGTCCAGCCAGGCAGAGCAGTGGAGCGTTGAGGCCCTCCCACCCCCGCTGATCACAACAGGGGATTAATTATGTCAGCATAATAAGTACA
>NW_019943353.1:84559-99605 GCF_002910315.2 Salvelinus sp. IW2-2015
AGAGAGATGATTGAATATTTACAACCCAGTGAATGGCAATATTGAATATTTAACTTTGATGTGAAATATGCCCCAATTGACGCAAAATAACTGCAGACAGGATATTAATCAATTTCCAATTCCCAAGTATTTTTTGGGGGGAAAGTTGCACATGTATCATTACAGTATGCCACGCTAATGCTCAGAGAATCAGGTCAATACGGATGTTTTATTTCTGGGAAGATTGATCTACTTCCATTCAGATAGTATCACAGGGTATAGTGTCAGTGTGTTCGTAGGGGTTCATCTTGATGTCATTATTCGGCCTTGTTTGCACAGCCTTGCTGAAATTATGTTTCGACATAGTTTTTATTTTAAGTCTGAACTGTTTAAGTGTTGAACACAGTACGTTAGCTTTTTATCCCCGGTTGTTTTGATGAGATGAGATGTTGTTCCCCTCTAGCTCTCCTCTCCTTCCACTAGGCCTCTCCTTCTCTCCTAGTCCTCCTCTGTATCCCCTTCCTCCTCCTCCTAGGCTCCTTCTCGCCTCCTTCTGCTCTCCTCTAGGTCCATCCTCCTAATCTCCTATCTCCAGGCCTCCCTCCTTCTCCTACTCCTCCTAGGCTCCCTCCTCCCGGACCTCATTCCTCTCCTACTCTCTCTCTACTTCCCCTACTCCTATCCCCCTCCTCGTTCCTTCCCTCCTAACTCCTCTAGGCCTCCTCTGTCCACTCCCCTCCTCTCTCCCCTCCTACTCCTCTCTTATCCCCCTCTATCTATCCTTACTCTTCTCCTCCTACTACCCTCTTTTATCCTCTACTATCCTCCTCATATCCTCCACTCATCTTCCTTATCTCCTCCTTCTACTCGCTCCTCCTCCTCCTCCTACTCCTCCTAGGCTCCCTCCTACTCCTCTAGTTCTCTCTTCTTCTACTCTCTACTCTTCCTCTAGGCTTCCTCCTCTAATCCTCACTTTCTCTCTACTCCCTCTTCCTACTCTCCTACTCCTATTCCTCCTCCTACTCCTCCTCTCCTTGCTCTCCTCCTACCCCTCCTCTACTCCCCTTCTTTCTCCCTATCGTACTCCTCTACTCTCCTCCTCCCTCGCCCGTCTTCATCCTTTGCCCCTCGATCCTTCTCCCCCTCCTCCTACCTCTACTCTCTAGGCTCCCTCCCTACTATCTCTAAGTCCTCCTCTTCTACTCCCTCCTCTACCCCCTACTCCTCCTTCCTCCTACTCCCATCTTCTACTCTCTAGTCCTCCTCTACTCCTCCTGATCTTCTCTCTATCTCCTCTCTATCCCCTTCCTACTCCTCCTCTTCTCTACTCCTCTATTCCCTATACTCTAGTCCTCCTACTTTCTATCTCCCTCTTCTACTCCTCCTACCCTCCTCCTTCTTACTCTCTCTCATATCTCCTCTCCTCTCTCCTCCTATCTCCTAGGATCCTCTACATCCCCTAGTTCCCTCTTCTATTCCTATCTTACTCCCTCCTCCTGTCTCCTCCTCCTCCTCTCCTAGGCTCCCTCTCCTAACTTCTCTATCTCCAGGCTCCTCTCTCCTCCTCTCCTTCCTCTAGGCCTCCTCCCTCCCTCGACCCCTCTCCTCTATCCTCCTCCTCCTACTCCCCTATCCCCTATCCTACTGTACTCCTCCTCCTCCTTCATCTCTCTTCTAGGCCTCCTTTCTCCCTCTCTACTCCCTCCTATTCCTCTCTCCACTCCCTCTCCCTACTCCTATCCTCTACTTCTCCTTCCTACTACCCTTTTTACTCCTCCTACTACTTCTCTCCTCATCTCTCTATCTCCCTCCTCTACTCCTCTTCCTACTCCTCCTACTCTCCCTTCCTCCTTACCTCTAGGCATCTCCTCCTACTCCTCCTAGTACCTCTTTCCTTTCCTATCCTCCTACTCCTATCTCCTAGGCCTCCCCTCCCTCCCTATCTACCTCCCCTCTCCTCCTACTCCCATCTTCCTATCCTTCTACTCCTCTACTCCCCTCCTCTACTCCTCCCTCCTCCTGTATCCTCCTACTCCTTCTAGTCCTCCTCTCCTACTCCCCATCCTTACTCCTCTCTCCTACTCCTCTTTACTCTCCTCCTCCCTACTCCCCTCCTCTCCTCCTATCCTCCATGGCCTCCTCCTCGCTATTCTCCCTAGTTCTCCTCTTCCTATCCCCTCCTCCCTACTCCTCCTACTCTCCTCCTGCTAGTCCCCATCTTCCTACTTCCTCCCTAGGCTCCCTCCTCTACTCCTCCCTACTGCCTATCCTATCTCTTCCTACTCCTTCTTCACTCTCCCTCTCCTCTCTATCTACTACTCTCCCTACTCTAGTCCTCCTACTCCCTCCTATCTCTCTCTCCTACTCTCTCTCGCCCTCCCGTCCCATACTCTCTACTCCCTTCCCTACTCCTCCTAGGATCCTCCTAACTACTCCTCTTAGTCCTCCCTCTTCCTCTCCTCATCTTACCCCCCTCCTCCTTCTCCTCCCTCTCCATCCCCTCCTTCTACTGCCTCCCTATCCTCCTCTACTACTTCCTCCTCCTCTACTCCCCTACTCCTACTCCTCCGCACTCTCCTCACTCACTCTTACCGCCTGGCCTCTCTCTACTCCCCTCCTCCTGACTCTCCTTACTCACTTCTCCTACTCCCCCCCTTCTACTCCCCTTTCCTACTCCTCCATACTCCTCCTCCTTCTCATACCCTCATAGTCATCCCTACTCCTACTCACTCTAGGCCTCCTCCTTCATACTCCTCCTACTCCCCTCTAACTCCAAATACCCTCCCCTCCTACTCCCCTCTTCCTATCTCCTTACTCTCCCTCCTCCTCCTACTCCTCCCTACTCCTACTCCCCTAGGCCTACACCTCTACTCCTCCCTCCTCCTTCCCCTGTCCTACTCTCTCCTACTCCCCTCCTCCTCCTACTCGCCTCCTCTACTCCTCCCTCTCCTCCTACTCCTCTAGGCTCCCTACTCTCTACTCTCCCTAGGTCTCCCTGCTTCTACTCCTCCTACCCTCCCTCCTCCTCTAGCCTCCTCCTAGTGCCGCCTCCTCCTACTCCCCTACTCCTCTCCCTACTCCTCCCCTCCTACTCCCATGTCCTACTCCTCCTACTCTCCCTCCTTTACTCTACACCCCCTCTTTCTACTCCTCTACTACTTCCCTCATCCTCATACTCCTACTCTCTCCTATCCAACTCATCATACTCCTTCCCTCCTCCTTACTCCCCTCTCCTATCCTCCTACTCCTCCTCCTCCTCCTACCCTCCTAGGCCCTCACTACCTACTCCCCTAGTCCTCCTTCCTACTCTTCTACTCCTATCCCTCCTAGGCCTCCTCTTCCTAACCCCTATCCTCCCTCCTCTACTCCCCCTCTTCCTACTCACTCCTATCTACTCCCTCCTCCTACTACCCTCAACTCTCCCTCTCCTGCTACTACTCCTACTCTCCTAGTCCTCCCTCTTTCCTATCCCCTCCTCCTATTCTCCTATCCTATCCTCTTACTCCTCCCCTCCCCATACTCCACTCTTCCTACTCTGCCTTACTCCTCTCCTCCTCCTCCTACTCCCCCTCCTCCACTACTCTCTCCTACGCACTCGGCCTCCCTGCTCTACTATAATATCCATAACCCTCTTCCTACTCTCTCTCCCTACTCCTCCCTATTCTTCCCTCCTCCTACTCCCCATCTTCCTACTCCTCCTCATCCTACTCCTCCATCCCCAAAGCTAGTCTCTTTGTCCATGATTGCCAATAAGCAGAGGGATTTTATCATTCATGACTCTCAGCTGACCTGAGAGCAGTGGGAGGCAGCAGGTATTCTGCTGTTTCCATAGGCCGTGATGTGTAAGGCCTCTGTGTAATGCAGGGGATGGCATTGGCACGACTCTCTAAACTCACTGCTTTAACAATTGCGTTCCTTATGCAGCCTTTTGCCCCACTTTGGTGGTAGAACACAAACATGAACTAGTGTGACTGTGGTTTGTCAGTCTTGTCAGAGTGTGTATCCACTGCTGGGTTAGAGGAAGAAGGAGGGACAGACCAAGACAGTCTCATGATATATTTGTACGACAGACAGCCACACACAGATAGGGTGAGAATGACTGACCAGCAGACAGAATGACAGACAGACAGGGCTGTGTGCAGGGGGAGAGGAGAGGAGTGGAAGAGGAGAGAGAGGGAGAGGAGCGGTTCAAAGCAGAACGACAGGTCAGCCAGGCAGAGAGTGGAGCGTTGAGGCCTCTCCACCCCGCTGATCACAACAGGGGATTAATTATGTCAGCATAATAAGTACAAATGGTGATCTGAACTTGGAATTAGCCCCCTGAGCAGAGGCCGCTGGAGTGCAGAGTTGCGGAGGAGCGAGGGGGGAGACCCGCCAATTGTCTCCGCTCTGTGTGCACAGGCATGGGGTTGGCAGGAAGGGCGGGGTGGCTGGGTGGCTGAATGGTGGGGGGCTGGTGTCTGCACAGCCTGTCATCTCTGCTATGATTTGCATGCGTGTCAATCTCAGTGACCGACAGCAGTACAGGCTTTAACTGTGCTTGTGTTCAAAGCACCATTCATTAGCAGCATCCTGCCTGTGTCAGACCAGCACCAGGCTCAGCTTGTTTAGAAGGCTGTGCATAACCAGACCTTTGACATACTTCTCAGGTCAGTCTACCTTCTTTATTCCATGGAGCAACTATTATTTAATCACATATTTGATGTCCCCTTGAGTAAGCCTCAACTAAAAAAGTTATATCCTGCCCTCTAGATTCACCAGGGTTCCCTCTCTCTTTCTATCTCTCTCTTCTCTAAGCAGCAGGTGAATGAACCAGCCAGGCTGTGGAATCTCTCCTCCAGGTTACGGTGCCCTACCAGCCAGGCTCAAGGCGGCCAGGGCACCAGTAGAAAACATTGGAACTCCCTGTGATAACAGCCCTTGTCTCCCTGGCAGTATGCTATAAGTGCTTCCCTTGCCCAGCTTCTCTGACGCCACATCCCAGAGAGCAAGTATGCAAACATCCAGAGAACAGAACTCTGTGTGCTCCAGTGAGAAACTCAGACCCAGGCCTCTCCGCCTGGAGATGCAGAGAGAGAGAAGGCTGTGTACCAGCGTTGTTTACCTAACCATAACCATCCACATGGATACAAATCAATAAAGTAACTCACATTATGACCTCTGTAGAACAACAGCAACCAGCAGCATAGCACCCTGCATCCCACTGCTGGCTTGCCTCTGAAGCTCAGTAGGGTTAGTCCTGGTCAGTCCCTGGATGGGAGACCAGATGCTGCTGGAAGTGGTGTTGGAAGGCTAGTAGGAGGTACTCTTTCTTCTGGTCTGAAATAAAAATGCCCCATCGCAGTGATTGGAGACATTGCCCTGTGTAGGGTGACGACTTTCGGGTTGGGACATTAAATGGGTCTCCTGACTCGCTGTGGTCACTAAAGACCCCAAGGACTTATTGTAAGAGTAGTGGTGTTAACACTGGTGTCCTGGCTACCTAATCATTCCCAGCTTCTGATTGGCTTATTCGTGTCCTCTCCACTGTAACTATTCCTCAGGTCGTTGCTGTAAATGAGAACGTGTTCTCAGTCAAAATAAGGGTGAAATAAAAAAACATCACTGAAATCGAAGGAAAAACATACTTTCCCCACAATCTACTTTGACTCAAACTCCTCTGCGCCTACAGTGGCTTGCGAAAGTATTCCCCCCCTTGGCATTTTTCCTATTTTGTTGCCTTACAATATGGAATTAAAATWGATTTTTGGGGGGTTTGTATCATTTCATGTACACAACATGCCTACCACTTTGAAGATGCAAAATATGTTTGATTCGGAAACAAACAAGAAATTAAAACAAAAAAATGAAAACTTGAGCGTGCATAACTATTCACCCCCCCAAAGTCAATACTTTGTAGAGCCACCTTTTGCAGCAATTACAGCTGCAAGTCTCTTGGGATATGTCTCTATAAGCTTGGCACATCTAGCCACTGGGATTTATGCCCATTCTTCAAGGCAAAACTGCTCCAGCTCCTTCAAGTTGGATGGGTTCTGCTGATGTACAGCAATCTTTAAGCCATACTACAGATTCTCAAGCGGATTGAGGTCTGGGATTTGACATTCCAAGACATTTAAATGTTTCCCCTTAAACCACTCAAGTGTTGCTTTAGCAGTATGCTTAGGGTCATTGTCCTGCTGGAAGGTGAACCTCCGTCCCAGTATCAAATCTCTGGAATACTGAAACAGGTTTCCCTCAAGAATTTCCCTGTATTTAGCGCCATCATTCCTTCAATTCTGACCAGTTTCCCAGTCCCTGCCAATGAAAAACATCCCCACAGCATGATGCTGCCACCACCATGCTTCACTGTGGGGATGTTGTTCTCGGGGTGATGAGAGGTTTTGGGTTTGCGCCATACATTGCGTTTTCCTTGATGGCCAAAAAGCTACATTTTAGTCTCATCTGACCAGAGTACCTTCTTCTATGTGTTTGGGGAGTCTCCCACATGCCTCTTGGCGAACTCCAAATGTGTTTGCTTATTTTTTCTATAAGCAATGGCTTTTTTTCTGGCCACTCTTCCGTAAAACCCAGCTCTGTGGAGTGTACGGCTTAAAATGGTCCTATGGACAGATACTCCAATTTCCGCTGTGGAACTTTGCAGCTCCTTCAGGGAGCTTTGTTGCCTCTATGATTAATGCCATCTTTGCCTGGTCTATGAGTTTTGGTGGGCGGCCCTCTCTTGGCAGGTTTGTTGTGGTGCCATATTCTTTCAATTTTTAATAATGGATTTTATGGTGCTCCTTGGGATGTTCAAAGTTTCTGATATTTTTTATAACCCAACCCTGATCTGTATTTCTCCACAACTTTGTCACTGACCTGTTTGGAGAGCTCCTTGGTCTTCATGGTGCCGCTTGCTTGGTGGTGCCCCTTGCTTAATGGTGTTGCAGACACTGGGGCCTTTCAGAACAGGTGTATATATACTGAGATAATTTGACACTTAGATTGCACACAGGTGGACTTTATTTAACTAATTATGTGACTTATGAAGGTTATTGGTTGCACCAGATCTTATTTAGGGGCTTCATAACAAAGGGGGTGAATACATATGAACGCATCACTTTTCCGTTTTAKATTTTTTATATTTTTTTTAAGTGATTTTCAAAATTTCACTTCACCAATTTGGACTATTTTGTGTATGTCCATTACATGAAATCCGAATAAAAATCTATTTAAATTACAGGTTGTAATGCAACAAAATAGGAAATACGCCAAGGAGGTTGAATACTTTTGCAAGGCACTGTACACCTTCCTAGACTAGACCTGTGTCTGTCAGCATATGTTGAGTTGACAGTCTGATCCAGACTGAGCCTATTTGAATAGAGGAACAGTCTATGAAGGTTATAGTTAGTGGCTCTAGATAATGATTCCTGGTCTATGAGCTGGGCTGGCGGATGGCAGGTCATGTGGCTATGCACTGGGTCTATAAATCCAGCTCTATGATGAGCAGACTGTTACTGTGTATGACTTATATCACTGAGGCTGAGGCCAGTAAAGACAGCCTCTTGTAAACATGTGGCATAGTTTCCGTGACACCGCTGTCAATTTTCATTTTTCAGCGGTTATTGGAGTGGAGAGTGCTGAGTTATGTCTCTGGGAGACTCTTGTTAAGACCTCCCTGTGAGAGAGAGAGGGGGAGAAAGGTACAAAGAGAAAGAGAGAGAGACCAGAAATTAAATTCATGTCATCACTCAAGATATACAGTATCATCTGTTTATTTAGTTGTTCTATGCCAAGCCTAGATGTAAGGCTCTGTTTAGATTTGTAATAGTGTAATAGTTGAGTTTTAGGGTTTAATAATTTTTTTTTTTTTAAATCTTGTCTCTCGTTTCCCCTTACCCCTCCCCCTCTCTCCCACTCCCTCTGTCTGTCTGTTGGTCTCTCTTTCTCTCTCTCACTCTCTCTCACTCTCTCTGTCTCTCAGGCCGACATGGTGGGAGGTGAGGGGCGATTATGAAGGGGATATGGGCACATTACTGCTGCATGTTTTCACTGGGGGGAGAGGAAGGATCTGAGAGGAGAGGAGGGCCCAGTGTGCTACTTTGAGAAAGCTCTTGCCCAGACTGCCTGGTGATGGCTGATGACACGGCACTGACTCACTGGCCTCAGCCCCGCCCCCAGGTGAATAATGCACAGCAGCGTCACTTACTGGAACACACACCATCACAACACAATGGAGACTACACACACACCACCACGACACAATGGAGACCACACACACACCACCACGACACAATGGAGACTACACACACACACACCACAACACAATGGAGACTACACACTCACACCACAACACAATGGAGACTACACACACTCACACCACAACACAATGGAGACTACACACACACCACCACAATAAAATGGAGACTACACACACACACACGAGTACACACACAGCGCTCTGACTAATGAATCAAACAGTGGACTAAAATCGAAACACCACCCACTCCTCCACCTTTAGCTAAAAATAACATCCAATGGATAACGCAAGACCTGACCTGTTTGGCACAGTGTGAAAGAGACAGTTAAACTCACACATTAAAAGTCATCAGGAGAACTAAAGCGTTGTTTTGAGACTGATCAATGAGGAAGCTGCTGCATGGACAGATCAGAGATCATAGGTGATGTGTCAGCCCTGGTTCAGCCTGTCCCCCTCAATACCCACACTAATGAGAAGGGTACTTCCATAGACATTATAAAGCTCTGAGTCATTTATTAAAAGGTAGACAATGGTGGCTATAATAAGCAGCTCATATTCAAAAGAGTAGGCTTGATGTCCAATGTTCTCTCAGGTCAATGATTAATAAACAAAGAGCAAYGAAAAGCTGTCCTTGTAGTTGGATGAGATTGTTTCCTAATTAAAGATTTATATTACATAGATATACAACTCCTAGGCCAGGATGAGATAGAATCTATAGTGCGTGAAGGGTCATTGAGACAAAAGTATCAAAATGGCTCCTAGCGATCCACTTCACAAAGACAGACATTGTGCTTCAGCAAAGAACACCATACTGCATGGCCATTTCCTCTATTCGGCGCTCTTCGCAAGTCTAATATTTACAAAACTGCTATAGGTTGACAACTCTCAATTAAACTTGTCATAACAGAATCCATCCACTAGAAAAGAGAGGGAGATGTAGTGGATGATGTCAACAGGGTGAGCGAGGGAGGAAGAGGGCACTCATACATGCCATGGGTAAACAGCTGTTATGATTGAATGGTTCCTTTGCACACTGAACTACACCTCCTCCACACGACACCCACAGCGCACAAGCACACACACACACACACACAACCAACGCACCACACACACACACACACACACACCACACACATACACACACACACACACACACACACACACACACACACACACACACACACACACACACACACACACACACACACACACACACACACACACATACAATCATACACACATAGGCATACACACACATACATGGGGCAAAAAGTTTGAAGTTGAAAAGTCTGAAGTTTGCTAGAGAGCATTTGATGATCCAGAAGAAGATTGGAGAATGTCATGTGCCCAGCAACAGCCCCAAAACATCACTGCTCTAGAGGAGATCTGCATGGAGAATGGGCCAAAATACCAGCAACAGTGTGTGAAAACCTTGTGAAGACTTACAGAAAACGTTTGACCTCTGTCATTGCCAACAAAGGTATATAACAAAGTATTGAGATAAACTTTTGTTATTGACCAAATACTATATTTTCCACCATAATTGCAAATAAATTCATAAAAAAATCCTACAATGTGATTTTCTGGATTTTTTTTTTCTCATTTGTCTTCATAGTTGAAGTGTACCTATGATGAAAATTACAGGCCTCTCACATCTTTTTAAGTGGGAAACTAGCACAATTGGTGCTGACTAAATACTTTTTGCCCCACGTTACATACATATGCACACAAACACACACACACACACACACACACACACACACACACACACACACACACACACACACACACACACCACACACACCACACACACAACACACACACACACACACACACACACACACCACACACACCTCCTCACACAGTCAGACAAAAAGCCTTGAGTATAGCACCGAACTCAATAGCTTATGAAATAGCATTCTGTCATCTATAATCTGTCCGTTTCAATGTCTTTGAAGTTGATCTGCTTTTAACAAAGCAGAATTCAGCAGAACTCACCAAAGAGAAAGAAACAGCAAGAAGAAAAAAAGCCCTTTCCAATACATGTCATGAATTAATTACAGGGAATAATATGTAACCTTAGCCAGGGTAGAGGTCTGGAGTGCTTTTGGTTGGTAAATGGATTCTAATCAGAGCAGGGAAAACAAGTAGACCCACGTGCATGTGCATGTAAGAGGTCATCCTGTCTGTTTGGCTTTCTGGATCTTACCATGTGCTTTCTCTAAAGGGTCTGGACTAAACTGTGTTGTAAAATAACCCTACCCAGAGAGAGAAACCTGTGTTGTGTCTCGTGTCTGAGTGGTTTACCGAGCATACTGTCGCCCTTTTAGCCAGGCTCACACACACACACACACCACACACACACACACACACACACACACACACACACACACACACACACACACACACACACAACACACACACACACACACACACACACACACACACACCACACACACACACACACACACACACACACACACCACACACGACACAGGCAAACAGAGCAGAGTCCGAACACCCCTGTGTCTGATTCACAAGTATGGTTGCTAGTCGTTAGATGAGTATGCCTCCCAACTTCCGCTCCACGACTGTAGATCACTAAGACCTGGCAGAGTGATAATTGGAAATGTAATATAAAGTGCTCTGGAGAAATTCACCATGGATTATCACCCAGTAACATAGTAGACGAGCTATCTTTCTAGGGGCAGAAAAACAACGTTTCGTCTTGATTTCATAAACCCTGTCTTCTTGTTATTAAAAGTGCTCCATGCCAGCTGGAATGGGAGAGTAGCATACAGTTTTTGGTGATGGGGGTTGGGTATGTTGGGGCAGGTTGGGTTGAGTTGGGGGGCATCAATATAAAAAAATATACAAGCGATTCACATGCAAATGCTGTGGGTGATTTAGAAAGAGGGGAGAAAAGGGGAAATGTGCTATTGAAAGGCAGCGGAGGGATGGAGGGAGGGATGGAGGAGGAGGGTGTGAGGTAGCGGCGCTATGAAACAGAGAGACATTTGTGTAATCTGGCTTTATGTATCACCAGTTGTGAATAATAACATAAAGAAAACTTACCTCATCATGCCTGGTACAGCCAAGGCATAAATAACGACCAGAACAATGGAATTACTATTAGCCAGTCTCGTCTGGAGCTCACAGCTACATCACAGGATTCTTTAGAAGAGCTGGCAAGAAGATGAATGTTTTGTTAAATATCAGTGTGGGGGCATGTGAAGAAGGAGAGGAGGAGGGTTGAAGGGGAGGGGAGGATGGGGGGTAGCTTGCTGGGTCTTCTAAACTAAGAGTCTATCCTGGCACTGTTAATTATGGTGTGTTGCTACGGATGCGTCACACTCCTCTTGGCCTGACTCTGGCGTCTCTGGCGCGTCGGTGGAGGGTTGTTATGGTATTAGATACATGTATTTGTTCAGTGGATTATGGGTAGTGTTCCATGGAATCCCAGGCGTCTGATTGGTCGACATGTGTGCTTTTCGGGACGTATTTCTTGGCTCACGGCATAATAATGTGCTATGTGACGCCACCAGCCCGGCTCCTTTCTCAAAAAGCTGAATTTTAGAAGCACATCTTTCATGATTCACTCCCAGAGAGTGTGAAATGTCTTGAAGCCTGTTTCCGTAGCTCAATGGCACTTCCTGGAATTAGGAAGAATAGGATCTTCTCAGAATGAGTTTGACTCTCTCTTTGTTTTTGTGATGAGTATACAGATACAGATGTTGACAAATACCCAGGTTGAGGATAACTGTAGCCAGGATAAATTAGGATAAAAGTATGTAGTCATAATTGTAGTGTCCGTCATCCATAAAGTCTACGACAGTGAGATCATGTGTGTGACCAGACAGAGGCGCTACCCCCAGGGTAGTGTGTGTGTGTGACTCAGTGGTAGCCCCAGTGTGTGCTCCTCTGCCCATACCCCCCTCCAACACACACATACACACACAACCTCATACACACATACAAACACACCGGCACACACACCCTAACCCCTAACACACCCTCATAAATCTATGGACACATAGCATTAGCACTTCATGTCCGGGGCCTGTGATCTAAGGAGYCAGACATGTCCAGGCACAACCCCCTCCCTTTCTCTCTTTCTCTACCTTCTTTATTTTTCTAAACCTGGGACTCACACGGTCAGGGGTGAGCCTGATAACATGACAATGGGGTGACAGAGACACAAGCTAGGGGGACAGAGTGACAGGGTGGTGGGGATGCAGGGTGACAAGGTGCTGGCACGGGGTGACAGAGAAACTCTCTGGTGAGGACATAGGTGAGTGATGGCAACTGACCAACGCATCCAATTCTCACCTTCTCTCTTTATTTCTGTCTCTTTTTCTGTCATTCTCTCTTTATCTCATGCTCTCTCTATCTCCGTCTTTAACCACTACCCCCGCCATCTCTTCCTCTTTTTCCCCAGACTTTGACAGAAGGTATGTGTTCTGTGTAGCCTGGTCCCAGGTCTGTTTGTGCTGTGTACCCTGGTTGGCACTAACATATCTTTGTCCAGGCTAGTCCTGTGTTCCTGTCTGGACACTGCAGCAGCTCAGAGTCCTCAACAGCCCACTTTGATCCTCTCCTCTGGAGCTGCTCATTGTTCCTGCTGTGTGTGTGTTTTCCCTCCAACTCTGATGTCATCGCCGTGCCGTGCACTCATCCAGGCTTCATTAAGTTAGGGTCTTTTGTGTGGAGGGGAGGTGGGGGTCGGAGGGGAGGGTGGTGAAATGCTGCGCTGGTGGTGGTAGTGGTTAACATCCTTCCTGTTTGCTCTCTTGGCTGTGAGTCACTGCCTGTGACACTGAACGAGGCCAGAGGGCCAGGGGAGGTACATTCTGGTGGGCAGCCCCCCAACCCCCGTACCCCGACCCCCCTGACCCGGCCAGCCAGGGGAGAGGAGGAAATGAAAACATCTCCCCTTCGTTTCATACACCAACAACCTCACACACTAACTCAGCACAAAAGTGTGTCAAATCAAATCGATTGCAATTTTATTGGTGTATTACGGGTGTAGCGAAATACTTGTGTTTTCTAGCTCCAACAGTGCATGCTTGCACATTCTGAAATACATGTAATGTTTGTTCTAGTTATTGCTGAAATGGTTTCCTAGAATGGTTGAGAACACTGGTCATATTAGCCCAATACCGGAATGAATTAATAAATAATCTGCCCTGACCCTAGAATCAGATGAGAGATGTGATGGCATAGTGGAACAGTATGTGAGAGACTGTCTGACCTGAACATTAGCTACACACACAGAGCGTCTTGATCTGTGTCTAGTCCTAACTCCTAACCAGAGGGGTGTGGAGACAGACACTATAGCAGCACTCTCCCACTGGGTTAATAAGTATTCTGTCTTGGTCCCAGTCAGATGCACTTTACCTTCTAATACACTGTCTGTGTTTTCTGCCTTCAAAGCCACACTGCACAGCCGCAGTGACCTCATGTCTGCCACAGACGGCTTTTGTAAACTAATGAGTGATAGGGGCCAGGGCCTCCGCTGCTATCTGACCATGTATGTGTGACTGACTGTGTGCGTGTGTGCGTGTGTGCGTGCGTGTGTGTGTGCATCCGTGTGTGTGTATTACTGACAATGTGGGAGTGTGTATGTATAACTGAATGGAGAGTAGAGTGTGGTAATGCCTTGCAGGGTAATATGGTGACTGTATAATTGGTCATCCTCTAGTCGGTTTTATTATGGTATGCGTCGTTGTCTGTGAGTTGTATTTATTTATACATAATGCTGTGTTTTCATTCAGAACATTKAATTGCTTGTGAAGTAACATTTTTGTACATGTTTACACACCGGTAATGAAATTCCAATGATTTAGATGGCGAGGCAGGTAAATAATGTATTCACAGTAGCTTCTCCAAAACGGGTTTATTCATATTAGTAATCACAAGTAAGCCCTCAAACACAGTTTTTTTTGTCTATCACAGAGATGACCTATGGTGGTCTCAGTGGTCAGAGAGTGGTCCAGTGGGGATTTAGTGGGGGTGTTCCAGGCAGTAGGAGTCAGTGTGGTCCAGTGGGGGTGTTCCAGGCAGCGGGAGTCAGTGTTGTCCACGACCACGACGGAAGCCCGAGAGGCAGCCCCCCCCKAAAAAATTGGGGGGTCACACGGGTAGGTCGGCGAAGCCGAGTGGCGAGTCAGAGAGCGAAGAGGTATATTGGGATAGACTGAGCGAGGAGTATTGTGAGATAGTTGAGGGGAGTGATGAGGTAGAGTGGATGGTTTGGTGTCTGGAGAAAGACAGTCGTCGTGAGAAGCGTGGGACCAGTCAGGCACCATGTTTCGCAGAGATAAGCACTGTGTCTCCAGTGCGCATCCACAGCCCGGTGCGTTCTGTGCCAGCTCCTCGCACTTGCCGTGTGAAAGTTAGCATCCAGCCATGACGGGTTGTGCCGGCTCAGCGCTCCTGGTCTCCAGTACGCCTCCTCGGTCCAGGATATCCTGCGCCGGCTCTACGCACTGTGTCGCAAGTGCGCCTTCACAGCCCAGTGAGTCCTGTGCCAGCGCCCCGCACTTGCCGGGCTAAAGTGAGCATCCAGCCAGGACACGTTGTGCCAGCTCTACGCTCCAGACCTCCAGTGCGCCTCCACGGCCCAGTATATCCTGCGCCGGCCATACGTACTGTGTCTCCAGTGCGCTTTCACAGCCCAGGTCGTCCTGTGCCTCCTCCCCGCACTCGCCCTGAGGTGCGTGTCATCAGCCCAGTGCCACCTGTACCGGTCCCACACATCAGGCCTCCAGTGCGCCTCCACAGTCCAGTACGTCCTGTTCCTCCTCCCCGCACTCACCCTGAGGTGCGTGT
>NW_019943353.1:104715-107232 GCF_002910315.2 Salvelinus sp. IW2-2015
CATTCCAGGGCCCCGGATGGGGCCCCAAAAAAAAAACCTTGTTTTTAACCCCGGTTTATTTCTGTCCCACGCATTAGGCCTCCATGCGCCTCCCACAGTCAGTACGTCCTGTGCCTGCTCCTCGCGCTCGTCCTGAGTGCGTGTCACCAGCCCGGTACCACCAGTGCTGGCCCCACGCACTAAGCTTCCGGCGACAGTTCCCAGTCCAGAGTTCCGTGACAGTTCCCAGTCCAGAGCTTCCGGCGACAGTTCCCAGTCCAGAGCTTCCGCGACAGTTCAGTCAGAGCTTCGCGACAGTCCCAGTCCAGAGCTTCCGGCGACAGTTCCCAGTCCAGAGCTTCGCGACAGTTCCAGTCCAGAGCTTCCGGCGACAGTTCCCAGCCCAGAGCTTCCGCGACAGCTCCCAGTCCAGAGCTTCCGGCGACGTTTCACAGTCCGGAACCTCTGAGACGGTCCACCAGTCCGGAGCCTCCTGAGACGGTTCGAGGTCCGGAACTCTGAGACGGTCCGCGGTCCGGAACCTCCTGAGACGTCCGCGGTCCGGAGCCTCCAGCGACGGGTCTGCGTCCGGACGCTCCAGCGACGTCTGCGTTCCGGCATCCAACACGATCACGGTCCCGGTTCCTCCGCGACGACCCACGGGTCCCGGTTTCCTCCGCGACGACCACGGTCGGTTCCTCCGATGAATCCACGAGCGGAGTGGGTACTTCGCCGGGGGCGTGGTATCTTCTCTCCTTTTAGGGCTCACAGATGACCAGGATGACCAGAGATTGTCTCACTGCGCTTGATCCAATCGGATCAACATTCGCTATGCCCAACTCCACACCCGAGAAACCATCGCACTCATAATGAAGATTCAGGGTTTCCTCCAGTTGGGTACAAGCTTTCGCGTTCCTATCTAGATCAAGCCAACCCTGTTCGCAGATTGCTTCGTTTAGCTCTTTGATGTCCGTAGAGAAAACCCCATAAGATCTCTATTTTCGTAATCATTCTCTTTGTGAGAAAGTCTTTACATCTCCCTTGCTGCTCAATGGTAATTACGGTGAAAATAACAACCAATAGTATAGCGGCAGGTGGCTTTCGGGTAACTAGAAAATCATAATGTACTTTTTAGGTTTGGCAGATATGTGCTGAAAAATTTCCCATATTTAGCCTAACCTTCCACAATTGATTTGCCACGATTGACATCCATATTTCTGAGAAATAGTTACTTTTGTTTTTGTCTACACGCAATGTTCTATCGATAAGATGAAGTCGAGAATTTTTAGGAAAAACCTGCTGTCATCAAGAAGACTTCATTATCTTATACTTAATGAATAAAGTAAGCTTTTCTATATTCTGAGGGTCTTTCTCGTCTCTCTTTCTAAGACATTGGGTTACTTGTGCATTATTACCGTCATTTTGCATGGAGGACACACTCAGGTCTAGTAATTGTCCTTCTCTCACTGCCTTGAGGAACATTGAGAAAGGTTAGTCGCGGTGTCTTTACATAAACTGTTTCCGAACAGTATTGTAAATCATTATATAACCTCAGAGTTGAGCGGACTGTTTGCATAGTGATCCGTAAGTTACCGCCCACACCGGCAGCGTCACAGGGGATGTATATGTCTATGTGGCACTGGTATCGGTTCCCAATCAGCTTTATTGTTTTTGTTCTTTAAGTTTCTCTTCCAAATAAAAGGATGGAAACATACCACGCTGCATCTTGGTCCACTCCTTATAACGATCGTGACACACTTGCAGATGTTAATGCGAGTGTAGCGAAATGCTTGTGCGTCTAGTTCCAACAGTCCAGTAATATCTAACAAGTAATCTAACAATTCCCAACAACTACCCAATACACACAAGTCTAACAAGTAATCTAACAACTACCTAATAKACACAAATATGAAGGGGTGAATGAGAATATGTAGATATAAGTAAATGGATGACCGATGGTCGAGCGGCATAGGCAAGGTGCAGTAGATGGTATAAAATACAGTATATACATGTGAGTAATATGAGTAATGTAAGATATAAAGTGGCATTATTAAAGTGGCATTGTTTCAAGTGATTAGTGATCCATTTATTAAAGTATCCAGTGATTGGGTCTCACTGTAGGCAGCAGCCTCTCTGAGTTAGTGACTGCTGTTTAGCAGTCTGATGGCCTTGAGATAGAAGCTGTTTCTCAATCTCTCGGTTCCAGCTTTGATGCACCTGTACTGACCTCGCCTTCTGGATGATAGCGGTGGGAACAGGCAGTGGCTCGGGTGGTTGTTGTCCTTGATGATCTTTTTGGCCTTCCGCATCACCGGGGGCAAACTACCTGCTCTCCAGGACATCGGATGCTGTAGGTGTCCTGGAGAGCAGGTAGTTTGCCCCCGGTGATGCGTTGTGCAAACCTGTTACGAGAATTATGTTCTCAATGTTCAAAACCCAATTCAATTAAAACCTCTTGACACTACAGGGGGTGCTGTTTCAACTTGGACATTTATCGTTCCCAAATTAAACTGCCTCGTACTCAATTCTTGCTCGTAC
>NW_019943353.1:109967-112828 GCF_002910315.2 Salvelinus sp. IW2-2015
GCAAGACCGGCAGGATGCATTTGAAACGCCTCAGTTATCAGCCTAGATATATCCGTCTGTAATTTAATTTCATGATGTTGTTAGAAACATCATAACGAAGTTATTTTTGAAACTGTGCGTTGTTATATCAGCTTTATGGCCGAGCTTATAATTGCTTAATTTTCGAATTCCTTGTTATTGCGTTTTTAGACGGTATGGATTTTGCGCATCCGTTGTTTGGCACATAGCTATGTTAGCTGCGTAATTACCGAAGTGATAGACGGCGTGTTTACAACCAAGCAACTATTCTTTTGGCACAAAGGGACACCGTTGGCCAAGATCTTCATTGATGAAGCTTCTCACAAAACGCTAAGAGCTTATTGATTGCAAGCTGTTTTCCCCGTGAATTTATTGCGCAAAAATGTAAACCTGGATGGTTATGTACCAGTGTCCTATATGCGTCCACTAGCTGGAACTGTACGAACACACTGTATGTCTCCAGTCAATCGGTTAATTCTTAGAACACTAACTCAGGCGGTTATGCAGATTAATGAGACTAGATCGCTGGTCTTTTCATTTGCCTGTCCAAAACCGTACTTTTTTTTCAAGTTTACGATTATTTAATTGATTAGATTAGGTGCCTTTCCAAGATGGCGCCTGGCCAGAATGCTGACAACTGGTGCCACTGATCCACATTTGTTATAACCACGATTTGTGCTGCTAAATATCTCACATCTTTTCGAACAAAACCTATATGCATTGTGTAATATGATGTTTACAGGACTGTCATTCTGATGAAGTATATCAAGGTTAGTCCAAAATATATATCTTTGCTGTATTGTTACCGATCGCTAACCTGTGCTGCTGTAAATTGCTTGTGTTTCTGGCTATTGTTGCTAAGCTAATATAATGCTATATTGTGTTTTCGCCTGTAAAACACTTAAAAAATCTGACAATGGCTGGACTTCACAAGATGTTGGGCTTTTTCATTTGCTGTACGCTGTTTATTTTTCAGAAATGTTTTTAAGATGAGTAATTAGGTATTTGACGTTGGTCTCTGTAAATTCTGGCAGCTCGGCACTATTTCAGATTGCAGCTGCAATGTAGAACTGTGATTTATACCTGAAATAATGCACATTTTTCTAAAAAAACATATGCTATACAATAAATATGTTTATCAGACTGTCATCTATGAAGTTCGTTTCTTCGGTTAGTGGCTA
Organism: Salvelinus sp. IW2-2015; assembly: GCF_002910315.2. Taxonomy (NCBI): domain Eukaryota; kingdom Metazoa; phylum Chordata; class Actinopteri; order Salmoniformes; family Salmonidae; genus Salvelinus; species Salvelinus sp. IW2-2015. Next base: position 111,167 of record NW_019943353.1, read on the forward strand.
TTTATATCTTTATTGTCGCAATTAGTGATGGCTACTGATGGAGTAAAAAACTGGTGGAGTAAAAAAATGATGGTGTCTTTTGCTAACGTGGTTAGCTAATAGATTTACATATTGTGTCTTCCCTGTAAAAACATTTTAAAAATCAGAAATGATGGCTGGATTCACAAGATGTGTTATCTTTCATCTGGTGTCTTGGACTTGTGATTTAATGATATTTAGATGCTAGTATTTACTTGTGACGCTATGCTAGGCTATGCTAGTCAGCTTTTTTACTGTGGGGGGTGCTCCCGGATCTGGGTTTGGGAGGAATTAGAGGTTAAAACCTACCTTACCAGAAACTGTGGATGGATGGCGGCATTCACAAAAAACTGAAAGCGCGATCCACCGCATTTAACCATGGAAAGCGGTCTGGTGATATGGCTGTATATAAACAGTGTAGTTATTCCCTCCACATGGCAATCAAACAAGCGAAATGCCGGTACAGGGACAAGGTGGAGGCGCAATTCAATGGCTCAGACACAAGACGTATGTAGCAGGGTCTACAGGAAATCACTGAGTACAAAAACAAAAACAGCCACGTCACGGATACCAACGTCATGCTTCCAGACAAACTAAACACCTTCTTTGCCCTCTTTGAGGACAATACAGTGCCACCGTGGCAGCTCGCTAACAAAGACTGCGCCCCCCCCCTCTCCTTCTCAGTGACTGACATGAGTAAAACATTTAAACATGTTAACCCTTGCAAGGCTGCTGGCCCAGACGGCATCCCTAGCCACGTCCTCAGAGCTTGCGCAGACCAGCTGTCTGGTGTGTTTACGGACATATTTAATAGCTCCCTTTTCCAGTCTGTTGTCCCCATATGCTTCAAGATGGCTACCATTGTTCCTGTACCCAAGAAGGCAAAGATAACTGAACTAAATGACTACCGCCCCGTAGCACTCACTTCTGTCATCATGAAGTGCTTTGAGAGGCTAGTCAAGGATCATATCACCGCCACCTTACCGGCCACCCTAGACCCACTTCAGTTTTCATACCGCCCCAGCAGGTCCACAGATGACGTAATGGCCATCACACTGCAGACTGCCCTAACCCATCTGGACAAAAAGAATACCTACATAAGAATTCTGTTCATTGACTACAGTTCAGAATTCAACACCGTAGTACCCTCCAAGCTCATCATCAAGCTGGAGGCCCTGGGTCTCAACCCCTCCCTGTGCAACTGGGTCCAGGACTTTCTGACAGGCCGCCCCCAGGTGGTGAAGGTAGGAAACAACATCTCCACTTCGCTGACCCTCAACACTGGGGCCCCGCAAGGGTGTGTGCTCAGCCCTCTCCTGTACTCTCTGTACACCCACGACTGCGTGGCCATGCACGCCTCCAACTCAATCATCAAGTTTGCAGACGACACAACAGTAGTTGGCTTGATTACCAACAACGACGAGACAGCCTACAGGGAGGAGGTGTGGGCACTCGGGAGTGTGGTGTCAGGAAAACAACCTCTCACTCAACGTAAAAAAAACAAAGGATATAATCGTGGACTTCAGGAAACAGCAGAGGGAGCACCCCCTTATCCACATAGAAGGGATGAGGTGGATAGTTTTAAGTTCCTGGGCGTACAGATCACGGACAAACTGAAATGGTCCATCCACACAGACAGTGTGG
>NW_019943353.1:120662-122057 GCF_002910315.2 Salvelinus sp. IW2-2015
ATGTGGGGAAGAAGGCGCAACAGCGTTTTAGTCAGTAAAGTTATAATACATTATGTGTGTAGTTTTAGTCAGAATTAGGGTAAAACAATATTTCTGTACAATATGCTCTATAGTTCTTAAACACAGACGGTCTGAGCAAGATTCGGTGCCGACCTTGGCTAGGGGCCACTGAGAGATTTGGGAGAGGGCAGGGAGTACTTCTCACGGTCCCTAATCTTTGTCGGCTGGGTATTGATACAGTATGTGCGTAGGATACCAACTGTCGTGTGTATGTATGTGCGTATAATATCTACTGTTTGTGTGTGAAAGTATGTGCGTAAGGAGCAGTATAAAAATGAATGGTTTTGTACAACGAACTACGGCTCTCGTGAATAAACATTTTGACTATCATAGCTGGGCCTTCGTCTGTTTCATTCAACCGTATCTTACAAATTCTGGGTTGCAGGACTGAGCTGCAGGCCATTAAAAACAATCCAGCGTTATTCTCAAAGGTGGCTTTGCTGCTGCTTCACACCAGGATAAATCATCCACTGCCTGGTGGTCGAAACACAACCAGAACAACACCCTATTATCAAAAGAAACAAAGTCTGAAGGAAACTTTTATGATAAATATTATTAACTTGTATTACCGTTTTTTCATAATTGTTCTACAAATCAACTCAAATTGGGTTCATTCCCCACGGGGGGACCAGGATGAATATGTATGAACATTCCAATTTGTAAGTCGCTCTGGATAAGAGCGTCTGCTAAATGACATAAAATGTAAATGTAAAAAAATGTATTGGTCACATACACATGTTTAGCAGATGTTATTATGGTTGTAGAGAAATCCTTGTGTTTCTAGCTCTGATAGTGCAGTTATATCTAACAATATCACAACATATACCAAATACACACAAATCTAAGTAAAGGAATAGAATTAAGAATATATAAAGTAAAAAAGTAAAAGTGAAAACCTGTATTTAACTAGGCAAGTCAGTTAGAACAAATTCTTATTTACAATGACGGCCTACACCGGCTGGGTGTAGGCTGCTGGGCCAATTCTGTGCCGCCCTATGGGACTCCCAATCACGGCCAGTTGTGATACAGCCTGGATTCCAACCAAGGTGTCTGTAGTGATGCCACAAGCACTGAGAAGCAGTGCCTTAGACCGCTGCGCCACTTGGGAGCCCAAGTGAAGTACAGATACCCCCAAAAACTACTTAAGTAGTACTTTCAAGTATTTTACTGAAGTACTTTACACAACTGGACGTGACATAGACAGAGCTGTAGGTCAAATCAAATCAAATCAAATTTTATTGGTCACATACACATGGTTAGCAGATGTTAATGTGAGTGTAGCGAAATGCTTGTGATTCTAATTCCGACCATGCAGTAATATCTAACAAGTAATCT
>NW_019943353.1:122082-124221 GCF_002910315.2 Salvelinus sp. IW2-2015
AATAATGATATGTACATAAAAATTGGTATGAGCGATGCCGAACGTAACAAGATGCACATGGATAGATACAGTAGTTATACATATAGATGAGAATGTTAGGGGTATGTCAACATTATATAAAGTGGCATTTTAAAGTGACTAGTTGATACATTATACATTCCACATTTGTATTATTTAGTGGCTAGAGATTTGAGTCAGTATGTTCGCAGCAGCCACTCATATGTTAGCGATGACTGTTTAACAGTCTGATGGCCTTGAGATAGAAGCTGTTCAGTCTTCAAGTCCCAGCTTGTGCACTTTATGACCGCCTTCTGGATGATAGCAGGGTGAAAGGGCAGTGCTCGGGTGGTTGTTGTCCTTGATGATCTTTTGGCCTTCCTGTGACAGTCGGGTGCGTGTAGGTCCTGGAGGGCAGGATTAAGATTCCCCCGTGATGGGTTGTGCAGACCTCACTACCCTCTGGAGAGCCTTACGGTTGTGGGCGGAGCAGTTGCATACCAGGCTGTGATACAGGCCCGACAGGATGCTCTCGATTGTGCATCTGTAAAAGTTATTGAGAGTTTTGTGACAAGCCAAATTTCTTCAGCCTCCGGAGGTTGGAAGAAGGGTGTTGGCCTTCTTCACACACTGTCTGTGGGTGGACCATCAGTTGTCCTTTGAGGTTTGATGTGTACGCCGAGGAACTTAAAACTATCCACCTTCTCCACCACAGTCCCGTCGATGTGGATAGAGGGGTGCTCCCTCTGCTGTTTCATGAAGTCCACGATCATCTCCTTTGTTTTGTTGACGTTGAGTGTGAGGTTATTTTCCTGACACCACACTCCGAGGGCCCTCACCTCCTCCCTGTAGGCCGTCTCATCGTTGTTGGTAATCAAGCCTACCACTGTAGTGTTGTCTGCAAACTTGATGATTGAGTTGGAGGCGTGCATGGCCACGCAGTCATGGGTGAAGAGGGAGTACAAGAGAGGGCTGAGAACTCACCCTTGTGGGGCCCCAGTGTTGAGAATCAGCAGGGTGGAGATGTTGTTTCCTACCCTCACCACCTGGGGGCGTCCCGTCAGAAAGTCCAGGACCCAGTTGCACAGGGTGAGGTTGAGACCCAGGGTCCCAAGCTTAATAACGAGTTTGGAGGGTACTATGGTGTTAAATGCTGAGCTGTAGTCGATGAACAGCATTCTTACATAGGTATTCCTCTTGTCCAGATGGGTTAGAGCAGTGTGCAGTGTGATTGCGATTGCGTCGTCTGTGGACCTATTGGAGCGGTAAGCAAATTGGAGTGGGTCTAAGGTGTCAGGTAGGTTGGAGGTTATATGATCCTTGACTAGTCTCTCAAAGCACTTCATGATGACGGAAGTGAGTGCTATGGGGCGATAGCCATTTAGCTCAGTTACCTTAGCTTTCTTTGGAACAGGAACCATGGTGGCCCTCTTGAAGCATGTGGGAACAGCAGACTGGGATAGGGATTGATTGAATATGTCCGTAAACACACCAGCCAGCTGGTCTGCGCATGCTCTGAGGACACGGCTGGGGATGCCGTCTGGGCCGGCTGCCTTGCGAGGGTTAACATGTTCAAATGTTTTACTCACATTGGCTGCGGTGAAGGAGAGCCTGCAGGTTTTGGTAGCGGGCCGTGTCGGTGGCACTGTATTGTCCTCAAAGCGAGCAAAGAAGTTGTTTAGTTTGTCTGGGAGCAAGACATTGAGGTCCATGATGGGGCTGGTTTTATTTTTGTAGTCCGTGATTGACTGTAGACCCTGCCACATACCTCTCGTGTCTGAGCCGTTGAATTGCGACTCTACTTTGTCTCTATACTGAGGCTTAGCTTGGTTGATTTTGCCTTGCGGAGGGACTACGCTGTTTGGTTTCGGTCATGTTTCCAGTCGCCTTGCCCTGATTAAAAGCAGTGGTTCACGCTTTCAGTTTTGCGCGAATGCTGCCATCAATCCATGGTTTCTGGTTGGGGAAGGTTTTAATATTCGCCATGGGTACAACATCACCGATGCACTTGCTAATAAACTCTCTCACTGAATCAGCGTATACATAAATGTGGTTGTTCGACGCTATCCGGAACATGTCCCAGTCCACATGATCGAAGCAACCTTAAAGCGTGGAATCAGATTGGTCGGACCAGCGTTGAAC
>NW_019943353.1:128449-133251 GCF_002910315.2 Salvelinus sp. IW2-2015
CCGAGCGCGCTTGTGATTTTGGATTCCGTCTCTCACGTTGAAAGTGACTAAGAAATTCGACCTCGTAAGTTTGTAAGTAGGAATAACCGTGCTAAGAGGTCGTCATTTTTTTTGGTGTATGTTATTATACTTTGGTGTTCTGCTCCCTGTATGTAACATTATTAAGTGACTAGTGTTCCATTTATTAAAGTGGCCAGTGATTTCAGTCTATGTTATAGTGAGCAGCTCTCTAATGTGCTAGTGATGGCTATTTTAACAGTCTGATGCCTTGAGATAGAAGCCCCACAGTAAAAAGCTGACTAGCATAGCTAGCATTAGGGCGTCACAGATAATTACTAGCATCTATAATATCATTAAATCAAAGTCCAAGACACCAGAATGAAAGATACACCATCTTGTGAATCAGCCATCATTTCTGATTTTTTAAAATGTTTTACAGGGAAGGACACAATATGTAAAATCTATTAGCTAACCACGTTAGCAAAGACACCACTTTTTCTTGCCACCAGTTTTTACTCCATCAGTAGCCATCACTAATTCGACCAAAAATAGATATAATAGCCACAACCAAGAAACAACTTCATAAGATGACAGTCTGATAACATATTATGTATAGCATATGTTTTTTTAGAAAATGTGCATATTTCAGGTATATCACAGTTTCATTGCAGCTGCAATCTGAAATAGTGCGGAGCTGCCAGAATAATTACAGAGACAACGTCAATACTAATACTTTATAAAATTTCTGAAAAATACACAGCGTACAGCAAATGAAAGCCCAACATCTTGTGAATCCAGCCAATATGTCAGATTTTTTAAGTGTTTTACAGCGACAACACATATAGCATTATATTAGCTTACACAAATAGCCAGAAACACAAGGAATTTATCAGCAGCACCGTTTAGCGTTCGTACACATACAGCAAAAGATATATAATTTTGGACTAACCTTGATATACTTCGTCAGATGACAGTCCTGTAACATCAATATTACACAATGCATATAGGTTTTGTTTCAAATGTGCATATTTAGCAGCACAAATCGTGGTTATACATGTGATCAGTGGCAACAGGTCATGCATTCTGGCCGGCGCCATCTTGGAAAGGCACCTATCTAATCAATAAATAATCGTAAACTTGACAAAAAGACAGGTTGGACAGCAAATGAAGATGCTTAGTTATTAATGCAACCGCTGAGTTAGATTGTTAAAATTAACGTTACTAGAATCACAGTGTGCGTTACAGGCCAGACTAGTGCCGCAATAATGGCGGACAAATCCGTTTACATTTTTCCACATAAATACGGAATAACATCATAAATAGCTCTACTTTTGGACGAGCTTCCATCAGAATCTATGGCAAGTGGTCTTTTGTCCAAAAGAATCGTTGCTTGGTTGTAAAAACGCGTCTTCAACTTCGGAATTAGCAGCTAACATTAGCTAATGTGGCCACAACATGCCAAATGTTCAAAGCGCAATACTAAGGAAATTTCCGAAATAGCAATATACTCGCATAACTGATATAACTCGGTTTAAAATAACTTCGTTATGATGTTTCTAACACCTATATCGAAATTAAATTACAGACGGATATAGCTAAGGCCGATAACTGAGCGTTTCAAATGCCATCTGAAGGTTTGCTTTGCGCAATGAGGAACGTCGAAAAGAGAGCTCCCTTCCGTTCCTTGGCCTTTTTAGCTCTGGGAACTACGTAGAAATCATTCCACTTCTCATTGGTTCATGAACATCAGGGGGAAGGCGGGTGCAGTTCATGTCACCCATAGGATACATACAGAGCTTTAAACTGATCTGGACACGAGCCTCGTTGTTTCAGACCTTCGCAGTTCCTGTCATGAATTTCGCTGCAGCGAAAGAGTTCTGGTTCACCCACAGACATAATTCAAACGGTTTTTAGAAACTAGAGATTGTTTCTATCCAATAGTAATATAATATGCATATTGTACGAGCAAGAATTGAGTAGGAGGCAGTTTAATTTGGGAACGATAAATTCCAAGTTGAAACAGCACCCCTGTAGTGTCAAGAGGTAATAAGCATTACCATGACATTATAATGATTTGAAGAATAGACTCATCCCATTTCATTGCATACAATGAAGAGGATAGGGATTAAACATAGGCCGCAATCTGTTATGTCCCAGATTATTGTTGCAGTGGGTGAGCCTAGGCTAATCCTCTACATAATTCTAATCCGACATTTAGTTTGTTTGTCTGACACACAGTGCCCTTCCTACAGGTAAAGGGTGTGACTACTTGGGGGGGGGGGGGGGGGCAGCCGACAGGACGACATGCAATAAGCAACGTCACTTGTCAGCCAGGCAAGACTACCAGTGTCTGACTGCCTGCTTTCGAGAGGTCAGGGGCAAATACTGGTGCTGATCCAATTGGGCTGCCGTATTTCACATGATCTGCAGTGCAAGGAACACACACACACACAGGAACACACCTACATACTCACCACAGAACACACATTACATACACACACACACACAGGAACACACACTTACATACACACAAGGAACCACACACGGGAACACACACTTACATACACACTCCACAGGAACACACAACACGGAACACACACACAGCTCAAACACACTCGTGCTGTCAGTCTCCTGGCCTCTGCATGTCATGTCTCACGTCAGTGTTTGACTCGGTGTCACCGCTCCATTTGATTCCTCTGACTCTTCAAGCAGATTAGTGAAGGTGACTTAGAGGGGGAATTCCGGTGCGTAATTGGCAGAATTTATAAACCAATTAAAAGAACATTCTAAAGAGCGTTATTCTCTGCTATTATTAACTTGCTCTGATTGAATAAACAGGGGCCCCAGTCGATGTGAACACTTCCTATCATACCCTTACTGTTAGTAAGCACAGTGTGCCGGACCCAGTGTTCTCTAACGGTCAACCATAGGACAGTGAGGCTCTGTGTTGTGGTCAGATAATTTCAGGGCCAACTCATCCCAACTCACTCAGACACAACAGCAAAACATCACTTCTCCCTGCTTGTCCAATTCCACGTACATGTCCATGTTGCATGTTACACATTTTCTCCATGCAAACAAGTCAATAACAACAACCGTGTGTCCTGGCCTGCAGTATCTCTCAGTATGTGAAGGTACAGTCCTGCTCTCTGGCACCACGGTAGTAGCAGGCTTAGAGGGAGACTGGATCCCATTTCCCAGGCAGGCTGAACAGAACAGGGCAGAAACCCAAGGCAGTATTTGTGTGTATCTCTGTGTGTGTGTGCGCAGGAATGTACTTGCATCTGTGTTTGTGTGTGTGTGCGTTTGTGTGCATGCATATGCGTGTGTGTGTGTGTGTGTGTGTGTGTGTGTGTGTAAACTGAACTAATTGCAGGATATTGGGTCTGGGATGATTAGAGGAAGAGGTGAATTCCTGTGCTGTGATGCAACCAGACCAAGGTAAGGCTAATTGTCACGCCCTGACCGTAGAGAGCTTTTTATGTCTCTATTTTGGTTTGGTCAGGGTGTGATTTGGGTGGGCATTCTATGTTCCTTTTTCTATGATTTGTATTGCTGTGTGTTTGGCCGGGTGTGGTTCTCAATCAGAGGCAGCTGTCTATCGTTGTCTCTGATTGAGAACCATACTTAGGTTGCCTTTCCCCACCGATGCTTTGTGGGTAGTTGTTTTCTGTTTTGTGTTTCTGCACCCGACAGAACTGTTTCGGTTTCGTTCGTTCTCTTTGTTGTTTTGTTATTTAGTGTTCAGTTTTATCAATAAATCATGAACAATTACCACACTGCGCTTTGGTCCACTCCTTCTTCAACAGACGATCGTGACAGAACTACCCACCAAAAACAGACCAAGCAGCGTGGGAAGAGGGAGCAGCGGTTTTTGGAGAGTTGGACATGGGAGGAAATCCTGGACGGCAAGGGACCCTGGGCACAGACGGGAGAATATCGCCGTCCTAAAGAGGAGCTGGAGGCAGCTAAGGCGGAGCGGCGACGCTACGAGGAGTTGGTTCAAAGAGGCGTGCACGAGAGGCAGCCCCAGAATTTRTTTTGGGGGTGGGGGGGCACACGGGGAGTGTGGCAGAGTGCTTACAGTGGCGAGCATGTGACTGGTCAGGCCCCGTGCTATGGGGTGATGCGCACGGTGTCCCCAGTGCGCACTCATTACCCGGTGCGCTATATTCCAGCTCCTCGCATCTGCCGGGCTAGCGTGAGCATCCAGCCAGGAGGGATTGTGCCAGCCCTGCTCTCCAGACCTCCAGTACGTCTCTGCGGCCCAGGATATCCTACGCCGGCTCTGGGCACTGTGTCTTCAGTGCGTCTGCACAGCCCAGTGCGTCCTGTGCCTGCGCCCCGCACGTGCAGGGCCAAAGTCACCATCCAGCCAGGACGGGTTGTGCAGGCGCTTAGCTCGAGACCTCCAGTGCGCCTCCACGGCCCCAGTGTATCCGGGACCTCGACCAAGGACAAGGGCTCCTGCATGTCACCCCAGCCTGGTGAGTCCTGTGCCTGTGCTAAGAACTAACCCTCCTGCATGTCTCCCCAGCCTGGTGAGTCCTGTGCCTGCTCCCAGAGCCAGGCCTCCTGTGTGTCTCTCCACTCCAGTGGTGATCCATGGCAAGAAGCCTCCAGTGATGATCCATGGCAAGAAGCCTCCAGTGATGATCCATGGCAAGAAGCCTCCAGTGATGATCCATGGCACAAGAAGGCCTCCAGTGGTGATCCATGGCACGACAGCCTCAGTGATGATCATGGAAGAAGTCTCCAGTGATGACCATGGCAGAAGCGTCCAGTGATGATCCATGGCAACG
>NW_019943353.1:134129-140098 GCF_002910315.2 Salvelinus sp. IW2-2015
GAGTAAAGGAGCTCTCCAGAGGCAGCGCCGCGCCCCCGTCAGTCTCCGGAGCTTCCAGAGGCGCCCTTTCAGTCCGGAGCTTCCAGAGGGCGCCCTTTCAGCGTCCGGATAGGCCTTCCAGAGGGCCCTTCAGTCCGGAGCTTCCAGAGGCGCCTTCAGTCCGGAGCTATCCAGAGGGCCGCCCTTCCAGCCCGGGAGCTCCAGAGGCGAGGCGCCCTTCAGTCCGGAGCTTCCAGAGGCGCCCTTCAGTCCGGAGCTTCCAGAGGCGCCCTTCAGTCCGGAGCTTCCAGAGGCGCCCTTCAGCCCGGAGCTTCCAGAGGCGCCCTTCAGCCCGGAGCTTCCAGAGGCGCCCTTCAGCCCGGAGCTTCCAGAGGCGCCCTTCAGTCCGGAGCTTCCAGAGGRGCCCTTCAGTCCGGAGCTTCCAACGAGGGTCCCCAGTCCGGCCCCCACAATGAGGGTCCCCAGTCCGGGGCCCGCTAAAATAGTATTTGAACTCAGGTCTGGTTGGAGTCTCCCTCTCTAGTCATAGGGAAGCTTGAACACAGATCAGTGCTTGCTGTACTCAATAAATAGTCTCTCTTTTTCTAAAGTCACGCCAAACAAACACAGTACTACTTAGGTAGCCTTTTCCCACCTGTGTTTTGTGGGTAGTTATTTTCTGTCTTTGTGTCTGTACCAGACAGGACTGTTTCGTTTCATTTCATTCTCTTTGTTATTTTGTTCAGTGTTCTGTTTTTTAATAAATTAACATGAACACTTACGACGCTGCACTTTGGTCCAACTACTCTTCATCTGATGACGAAAATCGTTACTGTTACTTACTAAATCGTTACTCTTCGTTTACTGTGTTTGTTTGGCGTGACTTTAGAAACAAAGAGAGAGAAAGAGAGACTATMTATTGAGTACAGCAAGCACTGATCTGTGTTCAAGCTTCCCTATGACCAGAGAGGGAGACTCCAACCAGACCTGGGTTCAAATACTATTTTAAATCTTTCAAATACTTTGAGCGTTTACTTCAGGCAGCCTGGAGTGCCTGATGACCAGGGGTTGCACTTTTGTCACTATTCCATTGGTTTCATTGCTCCAGACACGCTCYATCAAGCACAGCTATAGTATTTGAAAGATTTCAAATATTATTTAAACCCAGGTCTGAGGACTACTCCTCTTACATATACCCTCCAATCAGAGCAGGATGAGCAGGAAGAGGACATTGTTTACCAATAGAACTAATCACCCTGATGACACCTCTATAAACCTCAGCTAACTGTCTGCTGTCAGTCTCTTGATGGGGGGGCAGTGACTCGTGTGACTGGAGAGTACCTAGGTGTGACCACAGACAATGCTGCAGCAGCGCCAAAGACAAATAGACGGGGGTGCCGTGCGCTGGGGCAATATTTGGCTTGGCCAGATGGCCAGAGAGAGCATGCAGGGCCAGGCAGGCTTCATAGCCCTTTCCACATCTGCTGCTTGTGATTTGACAGTCAGCCAGCGAGTGTCCGTCCGTCTCTTTGCGTTTGTGTGTGTGAGCTGTTTCCTGTGCTCTGAGGTAGTCAAACAGCGRGATGGGATGGGATGAGCCCTCCAACACTGACTGAATAGTGGACTGACTGACTGACTGACTGACTGTGCAGTGAGCACGACCCTGGAGTTGAGAAACATTATTGCCCCATGGGCACAGGGACATAGCTTTTCCCCTGGGATGAGCTTGGCTATAGTCGATATAATAGAGATACTTACAAAGTATAAGCAAAGTTTTGTTTTAACCTTAGGCCTATGTGTCATATAAATGTAGAATTATTGTATGGTGACATGCATGATAGAATAGAAATAACAGGATGTAGTCAACAAACGTGGAGTGTTTTTCAATATGCTGTGCTCAGATTGGCTGCTCTCATTAAGGCAGGAGGAGCTAATGTTAGAACTAGCCAAACTCCTCCTCTCCTCTCCTTGAGGACTGCCAGAGTAATACTAGTGGTGTGGTCCCATTGCATCACCAGTCACCCCGTCCACATTCAGAAGCTTGCTTTCGCAGCTGTTTAATATAAATTCTCTGTGAATATCTTTGTCCAGATGGTTTATTTTTTACAAACAATACACAGGCCCGCATTCCTGCAGTGTGCCCCCCACCCTCCCCTGCCTGCCTAACTAGCAAGACTCACTTTGGAGAGAGAGAGATGGAAGGGTGGGGGTAGAGGGGTGCACAGTAGGCACAGTGACACTAGTCTCATGCCAACAAGGTACAATAAAAGCAATATGTTCCTGTACAGGTATTGATACATACCATAGACATAGATATTCATAGACAGATACACAGATAACACACAGTGTTTCATGTGAGGAATCAACAGATGTGTGGGGTAAAAAAGTGCATGTATATGGACTTTGGATTCAATGTGTTTATTTGAACAGGATACATAACCATTTGTCATAGATCATCGGGGTTCCAGATGAGAACCAGATGATGGCACAGCAGCGTTGTGTTCGTTAATGTCACTGATAATGTCACTGAGGGGCGTTGTGTTTTCGTTTACCCTCCGGTCAGCCAGGCGGTCCCAGGCCCTGCACCCCTGCCTGCACCTCCAGGCCCTACTGACACTGGAAGTCTACCAATGCCTGCGCCCCTGCCTGTACCCCTGCTTGCACCCCCTTCTGTACCTCTGCTACACACCTGCATGCACCCCCAAGTCCCTCAGGCCCTCCACCCCTGCCTATATCCTGGACTGAACACCCAGGCCCTACTGTCACAGCCAGCTAATGCACAGGCCTGGACCCCTCTCTGCACCCCCAGGCCCCACTGCAACAGCTAGCGAGCCAGCCACTGCACACTACACATCCACTCCCTTCCAGCCAACGCCTCCTCACAAAGGGAGCTCCTAACAAGAGAGAAGAAAGAGCCAGAGGCACTTGGACGGGATTACATCCTAGTCAAATTCTTCAGTCCCCTCCACAGGCCGCCCCTTAACCCTCCCCTCCCCTGTTCAGAGAGAGGGTCTACACAAGAACCAATGGAGTGTTCACAGTTGGATGGAGTAGACTGACAGAGGGTCCAGTCTCTACAGAAGGTCTATCGTGTACTGAGGATTCAGTACACGATAGATTCAGATTGGGTTTGTGCAATGGGGGAGATCTTTGTGGGCTATACTCAGCCTTGTCTCAGGATAGTAAGTTGATGGTTGAAGATATCCCTCTATTGGCGGAGGGGCTGTGCTAAAGTGGGTGGGGTTATATCCTGCCTGTTTGGCCCTGTCCGGGGGTATCGATCGTCGGACGGGGCCACAGTGTCTCCTGACCCCTCCTGTCTCAGCCTCCAGTTTATGTGCTGCCATACTTTATGTGTCAGGGGGGCTAGGGTCAGTCTGTTATATCTGGAGTATTTCTCCTGTATTATCCGGTGTCCTGTGTGAATTTAAATATGCTCTCTCTAATTCACTCTCTCTCTCTCTTTTTTCTCTCTCTCTCTCTCTCTATCTCTCTCTCTCTCTCTCTCGCTCTCTTTCTCTCTCTTGGAGGACCTGAGCCTTTTCTCTCTCTTGGAGGCCCATGCCTCAAGACTACCTGGCCTGATGACTCCTTGCTGTCCCCAGTCCACCTGGTCATGCTGCTGCTCCAGTTTCAACTGTTCTGCCTGCGGCTATGGAACCCTGACCTGTTCACCGGACGTGCTACCTTGTCCCAGACCTGCTGTTTTCAACTCTCTAGAGACAGCAGGAGCGGTAGAGATACTCTGAATGTTCAGCTATGAAAAGCCAACTGACATTTACTCCTGAGGTGCTGACCTGTTGCACCCTCTACAACTACTGTGATTATTATTATTTGATCATGCTGGTCATCTATTGTTTTGAGAGGTGTATCACTGTAGGCCAAACATCTGAAGAAGACAAGATTGCAAACATGTCACAGTATGCCTGCTGCACTTAACAGCAGATGTTAGGTCTCTCTAGGCTGGGTAATGCTCCATACAGGTTGGCCTGACCTGATGAATGAATAATGTGCTGCACAAAAACTGAAACTGTAACAAGATAACGCCGATGCAAATCCTTTGCTCTTCTCTCTTCTCACCTCCCTCCCTTCTCACCCCCACTCTCCTCTTCTTACTCACTACTTCCCTGTTGCAGAATGCCCAGCCACGCTTCCCGTTTAGTGTGTAATTACTTTGAAGGCGACGGATGCCAATACATTCTCCGCACGTAATGCACCGGGGCGATTTAGCTCCTAATTTATGGGCAAGGGGTTCAAAGTTGTAATAATATTTGGCTAATATCATGGTAGGCCCTGTCTGCTCTGCCGTGATGGATGGAGGCAGGATCAAGCCATTGTGATTCTGAGCATGACGAGATATTGGCACCAAACAAGTTTATACCCCCCACACACGTCCTTATAGGGCTGGCGTGGCTGTTCCGCAGCTGGACAGCATGGGAGAGGAGACAGAGGGGGTTCAGAATTATATATATGTATGACTGAGTGATTGGGTGGGCCTGGGCCTGGCCATACAGACAGAGACAACATACAAGGGAGAGAGGGCTAGCTAGCTGACACATTGCTGTCCTCTCCTGCTCATGTTTATGTACATAATGATCAGAACTGGAATAAAACAGTGTCTCCTATTTGGTTTGGTGTCTGTGTTGGTGCAGTTCATGGCAGTAAAAGACAAAGCCACGGCGGTGATGGTGGCTGAAGTGATGATGAGTTATTTGGGCAGAGCGGGTTGCGAACAGGCATGATGTGGGAGGCTGTAGTGTTTTGGTTAACTTCTTATGGCTGGGGGCAGTATTGAGTAGCTTGGATGAATAAGTGCCAGAGTAAACTGCCTGATACTCAGGCCCAGTTGCAAATATAGCATATTATTAGTATATTTGGATAGTAAACACTCTGAAGTTTCTAAAACTGTTTGAATTATGTCTGTGAGTATAACAGAACTCATATGGCAGGCAAAAACCTGAGAAAAAATCCAAACAGGAAGTGGGAATCTGAGGTTTGTAGGTATTCAACTCATCGCCTATCGAATATACAGTGGGATATTGGTCATATTGCACTTCCTAAGGCTTCCACTAGATGTCAACAGTCTTTAGAACCTTGTTTGATGCTTCTACTGTGAAGGAGGGGGGAATGAGGCTCTTTGAGTCATGGGTCTGGCAGAGTACCATGAGCTGACCAGGCGCGTTCATGTGAGAGAGTTAGCTTGCGTTCCATTGCATTTCTGAAGACAAAGCAATTCTCATGAACATTATTGAAGATTTATGTTAAAAACATCCTAAAGATTGATTCTATACTTCGTTTGACATGTTTCTACGAACTGTAATATGATTTTCGTCTGAACTTTCATGGACTTGCCCGCGCGTCGTGAGTTTGGATTGTGTATGAACGCGCGAACAAAAAGGAGGAATTTGGACATAATTTATGGACTTTATGGAACAAATCAAACATTTATTGTGGAACTGGGATTCCTGGGAGTGCATTCTGATGAAGATCATCAAAGGTAAGTGAATATTTATAATGCTATTCTGACATCTGTTGACTCCACAACATGGCGGATATCTTCATAGCTTGTTTGGCTCTGAGCGCTGACTCAGATTATAGCATGGTGTGCTTTTTCCGTAAAGTTTTTTTGAAATCTGACACACGCGGTTACATTAAGGAGAGGTTTATCTAAAGTTCCATGTCGTAGTTTTTTTGAAATCTGACACAGCGGTTGCATTAAATGGTGGGATCCCGTTAACGGGTCGATATGACAACAGTCAGTGAAAGTGCAGGGCGCCAAATTCAAAACAACAGAAATCTCATAATTAAAATTCCTCAGACATACAAGTATTTTACACCATTTTAAAGATAAACTTGTTGTTAATCCCACCACAGTGTCCGATTTCAAAAAGGCTTTACGACGAAAGCACAACATATCATTATGTTAGGTCAGCACCTATTCACAGAAAAACACAGCCATTTTCCAGCCAAAGAGAGGAGTCACAAAAAGC
>NW_019943353.1:141857-195839 GCF_002910315.2 Salvelinus sp. IW2-2015
TCATGAACATTTGAACATCTTGGCCATGTTCTGTTATAATCTCCACCCGGCACAGCCATAAGAGGACTGGCCACCCTCATAGCCTGGTTTCCTCTCTAGGTTTTCTTCCTAGGTTCTGGCCTTTCTAGGTGAGTTTTCTAGCCACTGTGCATCTACACCTGCATTGCTTACTGTTTTGGTTTTTAGGCTAGGTTTCTGTACAGCAGCTGATGTAAGAAGGGCTTTATAAACATACATTTGATTGAGTTACTACAGTATATACACTACCGTTCAAAAGTTGGGGTCACTTAGAAATGTCCTTGTTTTTGAAGAAAGCACATTTTTTGTCCTTTAAAATAACATAAAATTGATCAAAATACATTGATGCCATTGTTAATGTTGTGAAGTGACTATTGTAGCTGGAACGGCAGATTTTAATGGAATATCTACATGCGTACAGAGGCCGTTATCAGCAACCATCACTCCTGTGTTCACATGGCACGTTGGTTAGCTAATCCAAGTTTATCATTTTAAAAAGGCTAATTGATCATTAGAACACCCTTTGAAATTAATGTTAGCACAACTAAAAAACTGTTGTCTGTTAAAGATATTCCATAAAAAATCTGCCGTTTCCAGCTACAATAGTCATTCACAACATTAACACTATTTTTGCTGATCAATTTGATGTTATTTTAATGGACGAAAAAAAATAATCTTCCTTTAAAAAAACAAGGACATTTCTAAGTGATCCCAAACTTTGTGAACGATAGTGTAGTATATTTTTCACTATAGCTTTAGAATGAAATCTAGTTTTTTTTTGCCTCTGTGGAGTTCCTGTATATTTACCTTTTATGATGAAGGAAGGGATCAATAGTTCCTAAATTGACAGTCTATCAGCTGTAAACATTCAATAGGGAGATAGCTGTATGTCTCTGCCTGGTGTAAACCATATTTTAGGAACTTGCCTTGAATGCGCCAGAACTCCCACCAAGCCTGTGAAGCAAGGCCATCACCCCACTGATGTTTTCCCATGTCCTCTTAAACACCCACAGCACAGCACAGCACACCCCTCATGACTGCTTTTCCCCTCCTCTCTCTTCTCTCTCTCTGTCTCTCTCCTCTCTCTCTCTCGTCTCTCCTCTCTCTCTCTCTCTCTCTCTCTCTCTCTCTCTCTCTCTCTCGTCTTCTCCCTTCTCCATTCTCGCTTTCTCCCTCTCTCTCTGTCCTCTCACCTCTTCCTCTCTCTTTATTGCCCTTTCTCTCTATCTCTCTTGTCTCTTGTCTCTCTCCTCACTCACCTCCTCATACCTTTTACTCAGGTGTTCTTGTCCAATCCCACGCACCATGAGACCAGAGCTGGAAGCAGCCTTATTGGGGTGCTTCTCCCTGTTCCTACCACATGTCCCCCCACGTGGGCGAACGGTGGTCAGGTCTAACAGGTGGACAAAGCCTGTCGATTCCAGAGTGAAAGATGCGTGGTCCCAAGCGCGGTAAATAAGAGGCAGGATGCCATCAAAGCAGGGCAGCTGAACAGCCTGCCATTCTGCTGGTTCCTGCGCTGCCGGGTGCTGATGGTGGGCGATGAAGGTCACCTGGCCTGAGCCACACCGTGGCTCACCAATGTACAGAGGGACAGGATGTTAGATGTAGTTGACGCACTGCGCTGTGGGAAAAGTGGAGAACTCAACTGATGTGGATCGTATAAGTTCATTTAATGATCAGAAAAAGTAGTGACATTGTTTCTTGTTAGGAAAACTCATCAACTAACATTGGAAATAGGTTTTTGGGCCTATGTGCGATGGCATGAGGTAAATTATAGTGTTTTGGTATGATAGTGGTCTATACTTTATTTTTTGTTGTGTTTTTCTCCTCGGCTTTATCTTCCATGAGAGAAGTGTGACCAGTCATTTCAGTGGTGAGGTATCGGTTTAAAATCCCTGCAATAATATACCACACTAGTTGAAAACAAAAAAACATCCAGCAGGTTTCCAAAAACGCTCCTTATTAGTTCTTGGAGGAGTTGTTGTTCCCTCGTCATCGCACCAGAAAGGAAGGGGCGTTACGAGGCTGCTAGCTGTTGTTTTTGTAGGGTAGGCCAGTGCATGTCTTGTGTTGTCTAGAAAGCCTTGCGTCAGAGCTGCTGACCTCCAGACAGCTCGAAAGACTGAATCACTCAGCAGCCTTCCCTCTGGAGCTCCTCCTTCACTGGAAGCCAGGGAGGCGCCGAGCTGCCTGCTCTCCCAGCCAGGTCTCCACCCAGCAGGGCTAAACCCAGCAGCCTCCCCTCAGCCAGGCCCCACGCACTGCTCCACAACCCTCCTGGAGCTGGGAGACGACAGGTTCTGGGCCTGGAACTCTTCCTCACATCGCAGCCAGGACAGCAGCCCGCCAGCCCCCTCAGCCAGGCCCCATTGTGTGCTCCACTGCCCAGTAATTGAAGCCTTGGACTTGGGATATATTTAATCACCATAACAAGGAGTTGGTAGGAATAAATGACCTTGTAAAGTTTTGCTCTCTGTGAAGCTCTCTGAATGAGCTGGATCACAGCTTATGGGCTGGGGTGGAGGAGGGTGGAGTTGTGTATGTGCAGTCCACCTACCTCCCTGCTCCCTTGCCCAGCCACCACCACCCCTCTCCCTGCCTCCCTCCTCCCTCCATCCACACCCTAGCACTACCTCCCCTGCCCAGCCACTCCTCCCACCCTCCTGCCACCCCTCTCACCCCCATCCCCACCGACTGCAGGCCAACAAATTTCATTACAACAGCCTTAAACTGCCCAAGTTTAGAGGCTTCTAATTATTCCTCTCTAGATGTGGTTGTGTCGAGAAAGGCTGTAATCAACAGAAGTGGGAGACGCCAGGCCGGAGCTGTGAGAAAACTGTAAACAAATTGTCTACCCCTCCTCCTCCCTCCTCCTTCCTCCATGCTTTTGCTCCCTCCATCCATTATCCTTCAGCCTACCCCCTCATCTTCAAGCGACATGCAGGAACACGGGGACAGAGAGATGGGGGGAAAGTGTGTGGGGGGCTGTTGTCCAACTGAACACCTCAAAGCGTTATATGAGGCCAACACTATATATACACTCCATTGTCGCATTCCAAATGGCACCTATTGCCTATATAGTGCACTACATAGAGCTTGTTCAAAAGTAGTGCACTGTGTAGGATAATGGGGTGCCATTTGGGATGCATCCTATATCACATAACTAGGTCACTCAGGAGATGGAACGATAGCAGATTGGACACGATTGTATGAAATGATGAGAAATACAGATAAAATGAATAACTAACCTTTGATGATCTTCATCAGATGACACTCATAGGACTTCATGTTACACAATACATGTATGTTTTGTTCGATAAAGTTCATATTTATATCCAAAAATCTCTGTTTACATTGGCACATTATGTTCAGTAATGTTTTGCCTCCAAAACATCCGGTGATTTTGCAGAGAGCCACATCAATTTACAGAAATTCTCATAATAAACATTGATAAAAGATACAAGTATTATACATGGAACTTTAGATTAACCTCTCCTTAATGTGGGTCTGGTTACTGGTTTTACTGGTGTAAATTATAATTCTGAGGTGGTTTAACCCACTGTTTGGGTTAGCTTTAGCTCTTCAGGTTAGTCCACATCTATTTTGTCCAAAGACCAAACTTCACTTTTCTACAAACGTTTGAATATTGGCCATACAGCAAAACGTATCAGAATGCAGAATTCATAGTACTGCATAGCCTTTAACAATGGTTTTAACTTGATACAATTATCTATTTTCATCTAAGTGAAATCCTTTATTCCTTAGAAAAAAATACTGTATGTATTGGGATATACACTGAGTGTACAAAACATTAAGAACATATTCCTAATATTGAGTTGATTCTACAATGCTGGCCCATGTTGACTCCAATTTTTCCCACTGTCACGTTTAAGGTAAGACCCAGATGCAGACTGTGTCGAAGTAACAATGTTTATTACAACAACAAGGGCAAAGGTACAGGACAGCAGGCAGGCTCAGGGCAGGCCGAAGTCAGTAATCCAGAGTAGTGGGGCAAAGGTGCAGGACGGCAGGACGGCAGGCAGGCTCAGGGTCAGGGCAGGCAGAAGGGTCAAAGCTGGGAAAAACTAGAAAACAGGAACTTAGACAAGACAGGAGCAATGGGAAAACGCTGGTAGGTTCTACGAACAAAACAAACTGGCAACAGACAAACAGAGGACACAGGTATAAATACACAGGGGATAATGGGGAAGATGGGCGACACCTGGAGGGGGGTGGAGACCAGCACAAAGACAGGTGAAACAGTCAGGGCGTGACAGTACCCCCCGCCACCTTGCGTCCTACCTGGCTGAGCGGGGTGCCACCGGTGGAATTCGGAGACCCAGCACCTCTCCTCTGGGCCATAACCCTCCCGTTCAACCAGGTACTGGAATCCCCTGCCCAGAGGTCGAACCTTCAGGAGACGCCTCACCATGTACGCCAGTTAGCCGTAGATGAGACGGGGGAGAGGAGTGGGCCTGGAAGCAGGAGACAAAGGGCTGTAAGACATGGTTTAATACACAGGAAAGGTAGGAAGTATACGGAGGGTACGGGGKAACAGAGGACGAACAGCAGAGGGGCTAATGATCTTGGAGCGGGGGAGAAAGGTCTCGGCTTCCGGGGGTGTAGCCCCGGGGCTATAGCGGCATGCCAGAGCATCTGGCTTGACCTTCTTGGATACCGGTCGGTGCTGCGGAAGGTCCTGGTACTCTGCTGGGCTGACGGAGAGGTCCGGGGCAATTTCCAGGCTCCCAGAAAGACATCCCGGGGCAGGCAATGAGTGAGGTAGGATGGGCTCCAGCCCACGATGGCACCAGTAGCCCAGTCAATCGAGGGATTGTGTCGCTGGAGCCAAGAGAATCCCAATACCACAGGATCCTGGTACTCTGCTGGGCTGACGGCAGAGTACCATGGTGAGACGTTAGCGTCCCACCTCTTCAACAGCCAGTGAAACTGCTGGGCGCCAAATTCAAATACGGAAATACTCATTATAAAAATTCAGGAAAAAAAACATATTTTACATAGGTTTAAAGATTAACTTATTGTGAATCCAACCACGATGTCAGATTTAAAAAATGTTTTACGGTGAAAGCATACCTTACGATTATTTGAGAACATAGCCCAGCAGACAAATCATTACAAACAGTAACCAGCCAAGGAGAAGAGTTACACAAGTCAGAAATAGAGATAAAATTAATCCCTTACCTTTGATGATCTTCATATGGTTGCACTCAGCAGACATTAATTTACTCAATAAATGTTCCTTTTGTTCGATAAAGTCTCTTTATATCCAAAAACCTCTGTTTTGTTCGCGCATTTTCTTCAGTAATCCACAGGCTCAAACGCAGTCAAAACAGGCAGACAAAAAATCCAAATTGTATCCGTAAAGTTCATAGAAACATGTCAAACGATGTTTATATTCAATCCTCAGGTTGTTTTTAGCCTAAATAATCGATAATATTTCAACCGGACAATAATGTCGTCAATATAAAAGGTAAACAAGAAAGGCACTCTCTCGGTCGRGCGCATGAAAAAGCTCTGTGACACTTTAGGGTCCACTCATTCAGACTGCTCTTACTTCCTAATTTTTCAGAATACAAGCCTGAAACAATTTCTAAAGACTGTTGACATCTAGTGGAAGGCATAGGAACTGCAATTTGAGTCCTAAGTCAATGGATACTGTAATGGCATTGAATAGAAAACTACAAAACCAAAAGAAAAGAATACTTCCCGAATGGATTTTTCTCAGGTTTTCGCCTGCCAAATCAGTTCTGTTATACTCACAGACACTATTTTAACAGTTTTGGAAACTCTTGAGTATTTTCTATCCAAATCTACCAGTTATATGCATATCATATCTTATGGGCACGAGAAGCYGGCAGTTTAATTTGGGCATGCTTTTCATCCAAAATTCCGAATGCTGCCCCCTACCCTAGAGAAGTTAACGTAAATAATCGATAAAATTGAAGACCGGATGATCTGTGTTCAATACCGGAGGAAAACAATGTGTAGCATGCTTTCAGGTCACGCGCCTCTACCTAACAGTACACTTCACTGGAGCCTCATTCTGAACATGGCTACTTCTTAATTTCTCAAAGGAAAAACCTCAACCAATTTCTAAAGACTGTTGACATCCCGTGGAAGCCATAGGAACTGCAGGAAGGTCCCTTAGAAATCTGGATTCCCAATGAAAACCCATTGAAAAGAGAGTGACCTCAAAAAACAAATCTGAATGGTTTGTCGTCAGGGTTTTGCCTGCGAAATAAGTTCTGTTATAGTCACAGACATGATTCAAACGGTTTTAGAAACCTCAGAGTGTTTTCTATCCAATACTAATAATTATATTCATATTTTAGCATCTGGGACTGAGTAGGAGGCAGTTTACTCTGGGCACGCTTTTCATCCAAACGTGAAAATGCTGCCCCCTATCCACAAGAAGTTAATGCAACAGCTGTGTCAGATTTCAAAAAAGCTTTACGGAAAAAGCACACCATGCAATAATCTGAGGTCTGCGCTCAGAGCCCAATCAAGACAAAATATATCCGCCATATTGTGCAGTCAACAGAAGTCAGAAATAACATTATAAACATTCACTTACCTTTGATGATCTTCCTCAGAATGCACTCCCAGGAAACCCAGTTCCACAATAAATGTTTGTTTTGTTCGATAATGTCCATCATTTATGTCCAAATTCCTCCTTGTTGTTCTATCGTTCAGTACACTTTCCAAACTCACGAAGCGCGGTCAAGTCCAGCGGAAAGTATGGACGAAAAGTTAAAAAAGTTATATTACAGTCCGTAAAAACATGACAAACGAAGTATTGAATCAATCTTTAGGATGTTTTTAACATAAATCTTCAATAATGGTCCAACCGGAGAATTCRTTTGTCTTCAGAAGTGTGATGGAACAGAGCTCGCTCTCACATGAACGCGCATGGTCAGCGCATGTTCAGGTCATGGTAGACCTTACTCATTCCCCTCTCATTCGGCCCCACCTCACAGTAGAAGCATCAAACAAGGTTCTAAAGACTCTTGATATCTAGTGGAAGCCTTAGGAAGTGCAACATTACCAATATCCCACTGTATCTTCAATAGGAGCTGAGTTGAAAATCGATCAACCTCAGATTTCCCACTTCCTGGTTGGATTTTTTCTCAGATTTTTGCCTGCCATATGAGTTCTGTTATACTCACAGACATCATTCAAACAGTTTTAGAAACTTCAGAGTTTAATAGTGTAATAATATGCATATTCTAGCTTTTATGGCTTTGTAGCAGGCTGTTTACTCTGGGCATGCTTTTCATCTGGACGTGAAAATACTGCCCCCTACCCCAAAGAAGCTAACATCAATGGGAAGGAGAGGGGTTGAGTGGGGATGCCCAGCTCGGACGCCAGGGTAACGGCCATAAGACTCACATCGGCCCCTGAGTCGGTGAGTACTTGGAGAGACTTGGACTGGTCGCCCCCCACAGCAAGATAGCATGGAGAGGCGGCGCGAGTAAGTGGAGAAGAAAGATTCTCTTTAAGATCCACCAGAGTACTCACTCCAACAGACGAACTAGGTCTCTTGAAGGGACAGGTAGACACATAATGACTGGCAGTACCGCAATACAGACAACTCTGGGAGTCAAGTATGCACACGCGTTCGGCTGGAGACAGCCTAGCCTTGCTGAGCTGCATCGGCTCGGGAAGAGGTGAATCGGCAGTTTCGGAGGTTCTTGGAGGAACTCGGGTAAGCTCGGATCCTCTCAGGGACGTAGACGCCGGGGACTTCTGGAGTTCATCAGATGCAAAGTGGGATCCTTGAGTGAGCGATTGGGACCGCAATCAGACCTCTTCTCCCTCCTACGTTGCCGTAGCCGACCATCGATCCGAATGGTTAAAGCGATGAGTGAGTCGTAATCCGTCAGTAGTTCCAAGGCTGCAAGCTCGTCCTTTACTTCCTCCAATAATCCATGCAGGAACGTGACGAACAGCGCTTCCGGGTTCCAGGCACCCTCCACTGCCAGTGTGCGTAAATCCACCACATAGTCTGCCACACTGAGGGAGTCCTGCCAAAGCTGGAGTAACTTCCGGGCAGCCTCCCCCCCAGACAACGGAGCCTCAAACTTTTTCACCTCCGCCACGAATCCCTCCAGCCAGAAGCATACGGCCGACTGTTGTTCCCAAACGTCCGTGGGCCAGGTGAGGGCCCTCCCGGACATCAGCGGGATGAGGTACGCTATCTTAGAGTGGTCCGAGGGGAAGGAGGAAGGCTGCAGCTCCATGACGAGGGAACACTGAGCGAGAAACGCCCGTCAGGTGCCCGACTCTCCATCGAAGCGCTCCGGGGGAGGTAAGCCGTGTTCCCGGGAAACCCGGGGTGACGGCACTGCTACCAGCCGGGTTACTGAGGTGCTGGGAGGTTACCTTTGGGGTAGGCTGCCTAGTAGACAACCCACGGAATTGCTCTCGCAATGTGTCCGATGTTTGGTCGTGACATTCGGCCACGGCCTGGAACCCTTCTATCAGACCACGAAGCAACTCCTCATGCCTTCCAATGATGGCTTCTTGGGAGACGAGGGCATTGCGTATCTGGTTCGAGTGTGGTGGGTCAGTCATGGCCAGTTCGTACTATCACGTTTAAGGTAAGACCCAGATGCAGACTGTGTCGAAGTAACAATGTTTATTACAACAACAGGAGCAAAGGTACAGGACGTTAGGCAGGCAGGAACAGATTCAGGTCAGGCCGAAGTCAGTAATCCAGAGTAGTGGGGCAAAGGTACAGGATGGCAGGCAGGCTCAGGGCAAGCAGAAGGGTCAAAGCTGGGAAAAACTAGAAAACAGGAACTTAGACAAGACAGGCGCAAGGGGAAAACCGCTGGTAAATTCTACGAACAAAACGAACTGGCAACAGACAAAAAGAGAACACAGGTATAAATACACAGGGGATACTGGGGAAGATGGGCGACACCTGGAGGGGGGTGGAGACAAGCACAAAGACAGGTGAAACAGATCAGGGCGTGACACCCACAGTTGGGTGAAGTTGGCTGGATGTCCTTTGGGTGGTACACACTGGAAGCTGTTGAGTGTTGCAGTTCTTTACACAAACGGGTATGCCTGGCACCTACTACCATACGCCATGGAAAGGTAATTCATTATTTTGTCTTGCCTATTCACCATCTGAATTGCACAAACACAATCCATGTCTCAATTGTCTCAAGGCTTAAAAATCCTTCTTTAACCTTTCTCCTCCCTTTCTTTGATTTAACAGGTGACATCAATAAGGGATRATAGCTTTCAGCTGGATTCATCTGGTCAGTCTATGTCATGGAAATAGCAGTGTTTTTAATGTTTCCTACGRTCAGTGTATATGATATATTGCCAACACTTTTTTTAGATCGATCATATTTGTTTCTTTACAATATAGTAATTAGAAGAATCTCCCTGCTTGTGCTTTGATTTCTGTCTTGTTTTTAATTCCTCTAGTCTATAGCACCACTGGCAGGTCTGGAATGAGTGCCAGTACATTTTTGTAATACACAGAATTAAACATTGCCATTCTGTTTTAATGAACCACTTGTTGGAAGGGCATTGATTCTGAGGACATTAAGCCAGTGGAGCCACACATAAGATAACAGAACATTCTTTAATCTAGCTCTGTCCCAGTTRACACTTGACCAGATGGAGATGTTGTTTTTTATCTTTGTAAGGAGAAAAAAATCTCTTTAAAAATMAATACATTATTTACACCCACCACTGACTTACTGGCCTGGCGTGTTAAATCAAGTCCACAGCAGGCTCTTTGCTGAGTCCGTCTTAATGACTTCTAAAACATATCTTTTTTTTGTCTGCTTCCGCTGCTGCAGCTCTGGGCTTTTTTCCCTTTATTAAACCATACACACATGCACACACACGCAAGCACGAGCGGTTGTATACGCAGTCAAACATGCTCACATACACATGGAACAGCCTGAATGACTGTATTACACTGTGTCATTTCCAGAGAGGCCAGTGATTAGAGGGGAGCAGGTCCTCCACTGGCCTGATAAGATCTGGGAAAGGAGACCGAGTGACCCCACCCCACCACCCCACCACCTCCACCGCTCAGGGAACGAGAGGAGAGGTGGAAGGAGGTAGCAGAAGAGGATACAGAGGGGGCCTGGCCCAAGGTAGTCTACAGAGCAGCTGCTTTCATTGTCAACATCCCCCAGATAAKATCAGCAGGAGAGGCCGGCAGGTAACTGTTTTACATGGTGTCATCTGGGGTGGGCCACACTGGGCTGGCTGGAAGGTTACCACCTGATATTTATGAAAATGGGGAGTGATAAAAGAACAATGGTCCCTGGGCCAGGCAGGGGAGAAGTGTATAATTCAATGAGCTGTCTTTATCCATGGCTCCATACCAACAAATAGATGGATCTCTAAAATGAATGCTCCCGCCACTTTGCCATCAATTAGCAAACAAGCCCAATTGTTTGATTGTCTCTGAGGGAAGAAAAATAAAATGCATTTGATACAGGACAATCAGAGGAGCAGGTGAGCAGAGAGATAAGTTTCCAGGTCATTGTTCAGGCGACAAGGGGGAGGAAGGGACACAGGTCGGACTCTGGGTGAATTCAATCAATTGATGCTGTTTCAAATGATGCTGTTGTGCGATTATGCTGTCCCCTGTGTCATGGGAGATAGTCAGTGTTCAAATGGATGTTGCTTGCCAACATGCTCAGTGTATGTGATTGTTTAATAAAAAGTCTGATTTCTGCTGTTTATACAATATAATAACTTCATATACATATTTGTACATTATATTTACATTTATAATTAATCAAAATTATATATAAAATCTGTACATTTCTACTGCAAATGGATAAAACTAAAGCCTATGGCACATGGTGTGGATACATGTTCTCCACTCAATAACAGCAGTGATCCTTACAGATGTTCCATCAGTCAGACATGCATGGCYAGCGTATGTTTTRGTGTTAAGAGGATATGTTTAATTCAACCAGAGAATAATTATTGAAAATACTTGGCTGCAATCCTAATCTGTGGGTCCAATCTGAGCATGAGCCTTAGTGAGATTAAATCTATCCCCACATTTTCCATCCATCCATCTGCTTCAAGACATCTCCCAAGAAATACAAATTTTCTTTAGTAGGGAGAAAACAACAGAATTAGGGCCCTGGCCGAGGTATTAGCGCGAGTGTTTACAAAATCAGCGTGGACTAGAGAGAAAGCCCCCACCCTGGCACAGGAGCATGGTTACACAAAAGGACAGAACAACACTACATTCCTAAAGTTCCTTGACCCAGACCCCTCCACCCTCCACCGTCCCACCCCCCCCCCACCCCATTTCCATTACCCGAGCCTATGACTTTATATGCAATCAGCTTGTATATTGCTTGGATGCATTCTAAAAACCACAGCAACAAATTTGGGTCTCAAATTGACAGAGGAATTAATCAAAGGGATGATAAAAGAGGTGACATCATCTTTCCAGCTGGAAAGCCTTCCTTCGTTCGTCGGTCGGGGACATAGGAGATGGATCCCCTCTTTGCCTGGGTTTTTTCGGCCCGTTTTTTTATGAGGCAGGAATGGAATGGCAGGTGCCCCTCTGGACCCCTTTGTCTCTTGGCATCTTGTGGCAGTGGTCCTCATCAGGGAACAGAGATGCTTTGAGAGCTTACATTAGAGGCTTCCGACACCATGCCTGGGTTKAAATAGTATTTGTTTTCTTTCAAATACTTAAAATGTTCGATTGAGCCTGTCTGGAGTGCTAAGTAGTCATCTTTGTGGATATTCCATTGGTCCCATTGCATTAGGTAAGCTTAATTAAACTCAGATAAAGTATTTTACATTTCAAATAGAATTTGAATCCACCTCTAGTGGCAGACAGCTGCATTAAAGGCATCTTGTGGATGAGATTAGCCACGTCAGGAGATTCATTCAATCTGTGTGTCAGGCCCGTTTCCAGCCTCCAGCCTGCCACCACTTAGCCTCTGACTGAAGATGCAGGTCACCTGTAATAAACACTAAAGATGGCACTGGGAGGAGGGTGGGGGCAGTCGGGGAGAGTGGTCTACTCTAGGGCCAAGGAGGAGGTTGGAGGGAGGGGAGAGTCACGAGAGACTTTGAGAAGTCCATTTAGAAGGGCATCAGTGGAGTGATACTTCTTTGTTTGGTGTTTATGTATTCATGGTAAAACCGTTGTCTTTTACTTGCTGTTAGATGCCACAAATCATATTTCTTAGTTTCCCCAAAGTGTATTTCTAACTTCCCTAAAAGAGTATTTCTTATTTTCCCCAAAGTATATTTCTTAGTTTCCTAAAATCATATTTATTTGTTTCATCAAAGTATGTTTCAAAATGTGTTATTAATAATTAATATTACATATTTATATAATAACTCTTTAAGCTTTTTTCATATTTTAGACACCACCATTGTCCATCCTATAGTACACTTCAGTAGGAAGTACAGTATCTCTCCAGTCAGTCAGTTCATATGAGCCTGTCTTCTCCCCAGACATGTTCATGTATTCTGCTCTGATAGGTCCTGACAGGAGGCTACTCTTACATCACCCAGACACAGCCTGCATGGCGGGGAACATGTCCGCCCATGGCATTTGGGGATTTGATGATATAGTTACACATGTTCACATATGTCTGGGGGAATTAAGACACTTTACTGCCATTTGGGCRGATGTCTTATTTAACCTRKTGGTATTTACYWCTTAYCTCTGTCTGTCTGCAGCTCAGTGTTGCTGCTTCACACTTTGGCTTATTCCATTTCTCACTTTGRYTTWCGCAGCAGCACATCCCAATAAATCACCAAATGGCTCCTCTGTCTGCCCAACAACTCACTTTCAGTCCTGCTTGTTTTAGCCCTCTCGCTTTTAATGAGCATGACCAATTGGATATGTGCTATTGGCAACTGCATASCTCCTCCAGTACAGCGAGCCATTGTGCATTAGAGTAGCAGGGGACCAGAAAAGGGATGGCTGCATGGACTGTCTCCGGATTTCTAGTTTTTAGTACGTGTGACGTTCTGTAAATATGGTTCATGTGGCTCCCTATCAGCATGTGGCGTCATATGTAGCCCTATGTCAAGTGTATGAACTGTGTCGTATGTCATGTCATGTGTACTGTATGTTCTGTACATTGTATGTGAATAAGGTGTCAGTGTGTATGTGTGCTTACACAGCCAAGCAAATGTAGAATACATTTTATGTTACAGTTCAGCAGGGAGGAAGTATCCTATACAGTCTCGTTACATCACCCATGGAGGTTATTGCAATCAGACACACCACCAGCAGGAAATGGCATAAGAACTGTCATTCATTTCAGTGGAATATTATGTTTGTTATTCTCTCTGGTTTTTGAAATGTTGAGGATGTACATGTAATATTGATGTGAAATGTGTTGGGGCTACCCTCTGGCTTAATAGTGAACTTGCCAAGCTATTTCTGMTAGTGCCTCAGAGCATTTTCAGTATCTGAGATAGGCATCAGGAATAGAAAGCTACTGTATTTTTGAGGTGACAAAAATGTCACTGAGTAAAGAAATGTTTTCCTTTGTTTGAGATAGTTGTGTTTGACCTGTATTCAGGTTTGTGGTGAAATGTGAAAATGAAGCTTTACATTCAGACAAAGTTTTTTCAAAAAGGTTTACAATTTAACGCAAGAAGTGTGTTGCATTTTTTGTTGTTGATGTGAGCATATTTCAAGCTTGCTCCAGATGTATTGAGTGGGCAGCAGGTAGCCTAGTGGTTAGAGCATTGGACTAGTAACCAAAAGGTTGCAAGATCAAATCCCCAAGCTGACAAGGTAAAAATCTGTCGTTCTGCACCTGAACAAYGCAGTTAACCCACTGTTCCTAGGTTGTCATTGAAAATAAGAATTTGTTCTTAACTGACTTGTGTAGTTAAATAAAGGTAAGATAAATGTCTCTTTGAAGATGAAAGAAGAGCTGTAAATCTGAGGACAATAACACAACAGATAAAATGCTGCTATCAATATGTTCAGTCAACAATACCCAAGCCCTCAACACATTATCCACATCTCAAGAAGCTCTTTAAGTGATTCTTTATTAAGGAGTCTTTAGTAACTTGAAGTACTACTGCTGTGTTTCTCTACAGCTTCTCTAACTTGGTCTGTAACTCCACTGAGGGGATGTTTCTGGTGACCTGGCCTAGTTCAACTGTTTCTATAATAATCCAGAGACCATTTTATCCATCAGCTCCTTTAAACAKTCCCTCTCTGTGGGAGATTGTGGTCCAATTATCCGTCTGAATCTCACTGCAGGTATCCAAATGTCAGCCGTCCCCTGTGTTATTTCTTTGTGCTACTGTATCTGCATTGTGGATGCAGTAATTAGTACCTGTGGGACGTTGTCTGTGTGATCAGAGGGCTCAGGGTAAGCATGGCCTCCATTACGYCTCTGCAGTTGCAGCGTTCAGGCTTGGKTCTTCTGTGCGACTGTGAGAGAGGCCTTGCATTCAKCTCGCATGGATCAAACATGGAGGTGTCATCGGTGCACAGGTATGGAGGCAGGGGCAGCTGATGRATTAGGGAGGGTCTCAGTGTTCTCACAACCTGGAAATGGAGACTGTTCTAAATGTACATTCACACGGCTTGGTACAGAATAGAGAATTAGCTGATAGTTTTAAAACATTTCAAATGGAATTACTGTGATGCCACTTGTAAATAATTWGACTATGTCKGTGTAGGATGTATAGAGGAAGYTTTTACTTKATTMTAGTCTTTTTTAATTATTGTAWATTWGCACATTCAGTTRAGTATCTTTTTCATCACCAGTCTCACAATGCATGATTTTGATAGATCCCATGCCACACAYCGTGTCTTATGCTCATCTTGGTTCTGTAAATTACGTAGGGAAGACTAATAAACCACAAAAAAGGGAATCGACTGACGAGGCCTCTCAGTTCAATGTCCCCTGTTTGATATAAGAGCTGTTCTATGCTAAAGCACTCTCTGCTCGTTTTTCCTCTCTCCTCTTTGTCACTTAAAGAATGCTTGGCGTCTGTGGATTAATTAAGGCCCAAACATTAAATATTGATTGATGCATTATCAGTGGCTCGCAGTCGCCTCCTCTCAGATTGATTTCCGACATGATTTATTGTCATATTTGCAGAGTCATTTCACTTGATAACAAAGAGAAATTGCCTTGCAACCTCAGTTACCCCCCTCCGTCTCCACCACCCCCCACTACCATTAGCCCCCACATTCACAGTCTCTGGCTCCCTAACACATTCTCTGGTCTCTCTCTGTATCGCTCTTTCTCTCTCTCTCCCCTGACTCTTTATTTCCCTTTCTCTCCCTCTTTCTCTGACTTTCGCTCCATCTTTTTTGTCAACCTTTTGTCAATCTCCTACCACTTCGCGGCTGAGCCATTGTTGCTCCTAGATGTTTCCACTTCCCCATATCAGCACTTACAGTTGACCGGGGCAGCTCTAGCAGGGGAGAAATTTGACGAACTGACTTCTTGTAAAGGTGGCATCCTATGACCATGCCACGTTGAAAGTCACTGAGCTCTTCAGTAAGGCCATTTTACTGCCAATGTTTGTCTATGGAGATTGCATGGCTGTGTGCTGGATTATACACCTGTCAGCAGCGGGTGTGGCTGAAATAACCAAATCAACTAATTTGAAGGTGCGTCCACATACGTTTGTATATATAGTGAATGTACACACACTAACATTTCTGATAGCATTATCTACTGAGCAATGATTGACAAGTGTTAACCATGATACAATACAATGTAGTAGCCAAACCATTTAACGCTTTCTCTCCCCAGAGAGCTGGAAGTCCGGGATCTGGCTCCAGGGACCATAGCTTCAGCGTGAGTATGTAATAACACAATCCTCTTGACTTTTGATGTAATATTAATATGCCACACAGTATTTATGATTTGTGCCTTCCCCATGTCAGCTGTGAACTACATTACTTTGCAGAGGAGGAGTCTGATTTATGAGCTTATGAGCCCCATGTATTCACATGATCATTTATACGGCTGATATTTACTGCCAGCTCTCTGGCTGAGGGCCTGATTTCTCTTTACACACAGATTTCATTTGATACAGAACTGTGCTTCCCCGACGTTTACATGTGTCAACTTTTGATCCTTCTTTATTTTTCCCAAATTGACAAATCTGAGGTGATCCTCTGATCTTGTTAAGTATGTACTACTATACATTTCATTTCAGAATAATTGATTGGATTTATATAGCACTATTCTACCAACTGAGGTACTCCAAGAGCTTTACAGTAGTAGGGGGAAACTCACCTCATTCACCACTGTATGTTCACATATTGTGTTTGTGTTTACGCCTTTCATCATTCAATTAAAGAATTAATCTTCGCAACACAATTTGACAAATAAACAGAATGCTTCCACGATAACGGTTAAGCACATTACTGTATGTAGACACATTTCACCATGAGAGGTTTTCAAATAAAAACATGGGTTTACTTCATGTGAAGTTAGAAACCATTCACTGTCAATCCAATGATCCTGTCTGTTATGTTGGTATAATCCAAACGCTATTTCTGTACCTGCATTATGTAAGGCATTAGGATGCCTTCCTTCATTTGCTAATTCATTGTTCTTCCATCGATTTGTACCTTGTCCTAAACCTAAAATTGCATTGTTTACATAAGTTTAGGCCTACCATTGATATTTTTAGAGAGTCTACTCTAATCAACTTATTATTTGGGGAATAGGTTTGGACAAATTAAATTTTCCTGATGTCAATTGAATTTGGTGAAATTTAATTACGAGACAGACAGGGTGTGAGTAACACCGGTGTTGAYGTGTGGGAGTATGAAGTGTAACAAGCTCCTAGTCTCCAACCTAATACACCCTAACAAGGCCTGAACTCAGCCAACCAGACCAGAACAAACCCTGGTCCCAAACGGTTTCCTGTACTCCTTCTGTATCTCCTTCTGTTTCAGTCTATTTTGAATAGATCAACCAATTGAGACCAGATTTTGTTTTCACCAAGTCATGTAGCCTCTATTTGGTACGCTTGGTGATGAATTAATTAAGAATTAATTAAGATACGTGTAGCTTTTCCTTTTGTACTTGACYTCCATGATCAGTGATAACTGGAAGGAAATTATACAATTAACCCTAATTAAGTCACAGTAATATTCATGTAACTACCTAAAGATTAGAGATGAGACATGTTCATGTACATTATTGTACAAGCTCTTTGTAATGTCTGGAAACAGCTAATTAAGACCAKATTTGCTAATTGTTCATTTGTATTATTCAGATCGGCCTGTCGTGATACATCAAAGTGCTATAATTCATCATGCAGTCCTCCGTTCATCTCTGTCAGAAGAGCAGCYTGTCTCACTGTGCGGCTGAAAATGAAATGTGCGTATTTCACATCAATCACCCTGTAGGGGAATAGTGATGACACAGGGGATAGTCATGTTCACTTGGTTTACAGCAGAAGGAGAGCTGTTAGGTGCCAGTGGCTCAGTCTGCACTGTGGTCTTRATTAGCACTGGGCTGAATGTCAGACTCAGGAGTGTAAAGCTRTGTATAAAACCCTCTGTAGATTCAACGGGTGGATCTCAATACACTTTCATGYATTCTGGCYTCATCTCTTTTCCCTCCAATCCTACAAYTAGGTGAAGGTTTTGGATYAYGTTYGATAAGCTTTCAAGGTATTTATTTCAGACCATCTGCCATATAGAAACGGTCCTCTGCTACTTCMCCTGTTATCTAGTCCCGGGCTATTCTCTCCTCCATACCTCYGTAAAGAGGGTTTGATACACTTRCAGTCCAGTATGTTCCCTGGCCCTGCCTGTGTTGGATTCAGCCCCTACCTATTGTCTTATCGYTCACAAATGAAACAGTGAACTGATCAATACAGTCTTAARGRGAGTTTGTTYTTCAYTCACTTGCCATTTAAATCACCCYCATCACCCCCAATGAGRCATCTGTTTTCTGTCATACATTGCACATGTTCCAACAATTTGCTTTGTAATTTTGGGGAGGAGGCTGCTGCTCCCAGCTATCATCATAAATACCTAACCTCACTATYACTGTTGTTCAGTGCCATGRGTTATCTACACCTATAAGAATGCACTGCTTTGTCRCTTTACTACCTTTTACACAATGTTGAAGAATMGTACTTTTKTTTRGCCACCYATACTTATGGAGGCTATTCTTACACCTTAAATGAGGTTTKATGAATGTCACAAATGAAYCCAAAGTGCAMCCCCATTGATTGMSCAGGTAATTAAGATGTAAATGTGACTGTYGGCTGGATGGTGGCTGGTGAGGGAGACAGTGTGGAGCTAGCCATCACACCTGCGATAATAGCAGTGTGCTGTTAACATCACCAGGGGTCTGACTGCCACATGGTCGGCTGCYTTATCAATGWTTGGAGTGGAGTGATGCGCGTGGCTCTTAAATATAGGGCCTGTACTTAATACATGGTGTGTGTTTTTTACCGTGGTGGGGTTGGAGGAGTGTAAGGCTGCAAGGTTAAGATAGTACCTTGATAGTCAGTCGGTTCTCAGCTGAGCCACCTGGTTGAATAAAGGCTACATTATAAAATCTAATTAAATACAATAGTAGTGTTATGTGGCTTTCCATGTTAGCTATGCTTAGTTAAATGATCATTTGAAATGGTACTATTCATTATTTAACATTCTTAAATGATTCTATGAAATATGAATTTTCTTATGATACGTTAAGCTTAAATGTAATACTTATTTCATAATTAATCTCAATGTAGGCTGCATCCACCCCCATTTTCCGCTGCAGAAAGCAGACTTGAGAGTTCTCTAGTCAGGAGGTGTGGTGTGTGTGTGTGTGGTGTGTGTGTTGTGTGTGTGTGGTGTTGTGTGTGTGTGTGTTGTGGTGTGTGTTGTGTGTGTTGTGTGTGTGTGTGTTGTGTGTGTGTGTGTGTGTGTGTGTGTGTGTGTGTGTGTGTGTGTGTGTGTGTGTGTGTGTGTGTGTGTGTGTGTGTGTTGTGTGTGTGTGTGTGTGTGTGTGTGTGCGTGTGCGTGCGAGTGCGGTGTGTGTGTGTGTGCCCACTACCCTCTGGCAGTGATGTCTAGTAGGTACTCTCACGTTCCCGTTTAGCTCCAGTGCCAGGCTGGAGGCTGTGAATGACGGGGCCAGGGGGGTCCGAGGCTGGCACGTCCTGGGAGATGTTTGTCAGGAGATGTCCCTCCCTCCAGCATGTTTACACTCACAGGGCTGTTACTGGGKTGGCTGGGGGGAAYCTAAACTGTGAGYGCAGCCGTCTTGTGAAAGCCAGGGCTCTTTCTGTGAATATTAACGAGAGAGTAGAGCAGAGAAAAGCAGAYCTATCTGGACAAAACAAAGCTGGGTTTTGAYTTTTAGTGGGATAATAGCCCAGGCTCTWTCACAGCAGAACCCAGGGCACTCTSGGAGAGAGGGGAGGGACACTGAATGGGAGAGGAAGTCATAAAAAAAYCMAACTTCTTTGAAAAGAGACCTGTGTGAGTGRACTTSTGTGCATGTGCGTATGTCGTTGTTGTTGTAAGAGAAGGATTTCGGTTTTCAGKCYTTAGAYRGAGACAGAATTAACYTAGCTAGCTATGACATCATAAAAGGGGAGGGTGAATCACCCCGGTCATGAAAAGGTAAGGAGATCCACGCTATGCTCTTTGCCAGACACTGAGGGGAATAGAAAGGAACACAGACAGACAAGACAGCCAGGCCAAAAAGCTGGGAGGTGACTCAGATTAGAGGGCAGAGTAGGTCTGTTCAATGAGAGAGAGAGTCTGCAGACTGCAGCGCTGTTCTGTCTGACACACTGCCTGAGTAGGGCTGAGGAGAGAGAGAGAGAACGAGAGAGGCAGAAAAAGTTGGGGGAGAGAGAGACACTGGAAGAGAGTGAAAGAGTGAGGAAGAGAGATGGAGAGAGAGAGAGTGGGTGAGAGAGAGATGGCACTGCTGTAGCGTCACTGAATAAACTCACACATCCCTCTAGGTAGTGAGTGTGGTAGTCATTGGGAAAGAGAGGGAGCTCTCTGAAGTCCCACATCCGACTGTGCTTCAGCTAGTGGGCTAAATGAGTATGACACATTAACCCCTGGGCATCGTCTCCTTCTCTCACAGTGCCAAATAAAGTAATACTGTAGACACAATGAGGAATGAAATACTCAATTCTAATCATAACACATTTTCCTGAATCCGTTTGTCAGAGATGATCTGCCAGCAAGGTTGGGGTCAGTTCCATTTCAATTGTAATTTTTATTTTATTTCCTGAATTGACTGAATTGAAATGGAATTGACCCCAACCTTGTCTGCTAGTTGTTATTGCTCTGCAGACATTTCCTTAGTGTAGTCTACACTCAGTGCTTTACGGTGTGGTCCCTATGAAATAAAATAACAGACGGATTTACAAAGAAGGACCMCTACTACTCCTCACTTTACTTTTCCAGACAGTGACACATTTCAACCACCATAACCTCAGTTCAGTATAATGTGTGTTTGTGCTTGTTTTAAAGAACAATTAAAAATGGAAAGGCGTTCAAAATCAGGCATTATTTTCTTTATAGGGGCAGAGGGGGAAACATGAATGATGTAGAGAACATCTTGAAATACTCATCTGATATATCTCACGCCACTTTGGCCCAGCATGGAGATAGCATGGCAACTGTTGTCCACCCAAGTAAATTGGGATCATTATGCCAACCACGAGAAAGAACACTCTGAACCTGAAATACTGTAATACATTAATACTGTTAAACGTTATTACAATAGCCAACAAATTACAGTGCAGCTATAAGATGACACCATTTGAACTAGAATAAAAACACAATTGAAGACAGGGCAAAATTATGTGACGGGAGATTTGCAGTTCTCTTTGTTGCTATTTTTTTTTGTGATGTACTTACAGTAATGTTAAAGCCTCATACCTCATAGGACCATCAAACCTTATAACTCCTCAAGGTGTCTAGAGTAAATGTACTGAAGGCAGCTATCTGTCACATATATACAGTAGTCCCCGGGTGTACCACTACACCAGCCCTACTTCCCCAGGAGTGCCAGGCAGGAGGGGGGGCTGGGATTGTGTAGTGGTACACCCGACCTCCCCTCCCATCCCTCTCCTTTGGCTCCAGGCAAGTCAGGGACAAGCGTGAGATCAATAGCCCCCGTTTTCCCGCAGCATCTCAATTTCTCAGCCGGGACACTGATGCTAACTATCAATAGCAATAAGGGTCTGTCTGAGACAGAGTTAAAGCGCTGGCCAACCAGTATGGCTGTCTGACAGTGGCTGATAAACATCTTGTGACCAGGACTGTTACAAATAAACCACTTGAGATGTTTGAACTTTTCAGGGTTATTTATTGCGACGACGTATGGTTTTCGTGGTGTTCACTGACTCGCTCGCTCTCCCTCCATTTTGTTACCTGCATGCATGGCCTTTTGTGGGGGAATAAGTTACACTGTCTGTTTGGTTGGTTCATCCAAAGAAACGTAATGTTTAATGTTTGCGAGTGTATGTGGTGTTGTAGGGATCATTTCAAGTGTAATTTTGATTTTTTTTCTTCCAGGGTCTTAAAAATACATAAACACTCAGCTTTTTTGGTGATGTCTGTAACTTCTTCAAGATGTTTAAAGTGTTTTGTCCTCCTCTAACTCCCATGTCTGAAGGGATGTGTGTCAGTGTAATTCTGACTCCAGTGAAACGTTTAACAAACTAAGCATCTCTGTTTCCAAATATAATTTGTCAAAGTCATATGAAAGCAGAATCTGTTTTAAAAGAATATGAAGGATTCCAGAATTAGAATCTTGGTGGTATTCAGAGTGCCAAGGTGTTTATCATTATTCCAACTCAAGCGAGTGGGTTTCATCAAATACAATCAAGTGAATTTGTATCATAACTATGGAGAGTATTTGATGATTGCATCTCTGGCAATGACTGTTTATCTATTGAGAAAACACTCTGGGTCTCTTCGGGGTTTGGTTGAACTAATGAGAAACAGACATTGAGGTCCAGTGTATGGATTTTACACAAATACTTTTAAAAATCAAATATCTACTATCCTAAATGTATTTATCACATAKGATTGTTAAATAGAGCAAAACCCACTTATCAAGTGTTGAGCACACAAATACCACTTCCTGCAAAATAACACACAACACCCTGTGTGTGCAACAATACTCTAAATCTTACTTCAATCAAAAGAGGCAAATAATTCCATTCAAATAGCCTTATACATATGTGTTATTAAACCTGACCTGGGATTTGAGCATGTATGAACAATTTTACAAACCCCAACCCACAGTGTCTTGTTTTTTGGTGCTGAAAGGAGCTCTCACTCCCCCGKTAACATCCTGAAGCCTGTATGTATACTCTAGCTAAGTGTCTCATGGCTTAAATACYAGATCAACTGTTGGCTCTCTGCTCTCACACCTCACTCCTTCTCATTGGTAGTAAGCCTTTAGGTCAGATACTTATTAATCTACCCACAGCTCTCAGCACTAGTACCTGGACAACAGCTAACCTGACAACACACACACACAACATGGAGAAACAGAGTGCTGGAGAGTGATGACCTCTGGCACCACTGTGACACTTGTGAATGTTTGCTTGTTTTTTCTCAAACAAGCCAGACCTGAAAGGAGAGGCTGTAACTCCAACTAAGATCATGTAAATACKAACAAGTTCCTATTGATATGGAGTAATGCTCCAGGAAGTTGTGGAGGGCAACAATGGGGAGACACAATCTGTGGGACAAGTGTAGCAGGGCTGCTAGAGGACAATAGAAGAGGTCTGATCTCTTAATTAATGGACATCATTCTCTGCAGCATGAGGCAGGTACTGAATTTTAATGCAGACAATTTTTCAAATGTTTCCCTGAAAAATGGCACATTATTTTGAGTTTTAAAAACGGGAGAATTCGACAGAAAATATGATTGTATTTTTATTTTTAAGTAAGTTGTCAGTTATTTTGCTGTTATTGCTGATGGAAACTTGATACATCACAAAAATCAAGATGATTGACAGGATGTTAACTTACTTATGAATAAATGTTGTCAGAATATTATTTTGTCAAAATATGTATTGAAATAATTTTAACAACTAAGGACATAATATAATATGTAATATCCACAGTTATGTTATCTTGGGGGTTTTGTATCGAATAGTTATAGTTGTATAATACTCTAAACCTTTAGAAGTGACATAGGCCTACTTTTTATTCCAACAAGTTAGCACATGGAAAATAAATGACTATGGCTTTGTGTAGCAGGCTGGTCTCTGCATGAAATCCCTTTAATCAAGACTTTAATCCGCATTAAGGARGGCAGTGTCATGAATGAGGCCATCCTCTGCTTGTCCAGTATTRATCTTGYTCATGATTATTGTGAAATGCTTGCGTTTGAAATTAAAARACTYACTAATTGATTATATCGTGTTTAGAAGTAGGCCTACCATGGCGTGCATGTCATGTAAAGCACAGAAACTCAACTGAAATGTAAACATTCTAGTAAAGCAAWATTCKTYCTTTCAGCTGGGTATTGTCTTGTCCCATGTCAGTTGATGATGTGTTATTTGCTCGTTTATCTSCTATTGAAAGCCTCTTTATRCTCATGAGGCGCACAAGTGAKTCRGYATAAATACCGGATCTTAAAATAGTCCSGTGTTCTTCAACTGTTCGCATGTAAATTAGGCCGATACAARGTAGGCCTACTGGGTWAGTAAATGCCRTGAGGAGTGTAATGGGSGGTAGCCTATACCSGGAAGACGACAGASCGTTATCCGTTTTTTACAGATTGAAAACCCTRATAAATGTATCCGTGAAACAACTTGTCTAGTTTCTTTACATTAATTAAATAATTTCGAGCTGTTTAGAGCTTCTATTATTCTGTTTTAGCCTCCAGCCCACTAATGCATCTGACCTAGTTCAAAGTGTGATCCAACTAGTTCTAATTCTTTGGGCATCGTGTTTAGAAACCGACAGAACTGTGTGTGAATACTACATGTTGAATGCGGTGTTACACAAAAGCCCTCTATTACAGAGAGCGCGGGGGGGGGGGGTATTCGCAAGAGACTGATCAATGGGATCCACCAGCAACACAGGTCTCGGGGTGCGGTGGAAATGCCCATTTTGCTTATGATATTCAATTATGCGGTCAAACGCTCTGTGTTTTTTGAGCAATGATCAATTATCGGATGTCAGTGATAATAGTGAATGATGGTCCCACGCATCCCCCACTCTTATATGCTGCGTATCGATTGCGCGTGACAGAGAGAGTGAGCGCGCACTGAGTATGTGTGCGCAAAATACAGCGTCAGTCACTTTTCCTGCATTGCAAAAATATTCTCCCAAACTCAAAAGAATAAATACTTTTTTCTTGAGTGAAACAACTAACTTTTATTTTTAATTGACTCAATCTTAATGTATAGGCTATGTCTTACTCTAGTAGTACCCGCTTTATGAATATGATATCATTGTTAATAACTGTGTCATATTTTCATTATAAGCGAGAGATGTCCCCCTATACATTTGCTTCCAGTGCTCTCAATGTGGGAGTGAGTTTCGGACTGCTTTTATTTAACCCCTACCCCCATCCCTCGCTTTCATTCCTCCACTTATTTCAATTSAGWCCCCCAAAATTCTTGRTGWTTGTGTCATTCATCCCGTGATTGTTAACACAGTATAGTCCGYCCGTCTGGGGTGAATCTCATTTAAAATGTCTCTCGCTCGGTTGGGCTGCAAATCATCCTGTTTACAATCTCACACCAACACTCACATCAATTAACTGGCCATTGATTTTTCCGCCCGGGACATTACAATATTGCAGACCTATTTTCTTGTCCCTCTTAGTTTAACCGCCGATATAATTTTCAGCAAAGTTTCTCTCCCATGGGTATCAAGTAGGCCTATTATAACCCTGTATGACATATAGGTATGTAATTGTATTCCTGTTTCCTTATCATCTCTGTATGAATAGGCTTTATTTTTGTTGGGTTATTTAATTCCTTGTTGTCTTATTTCTACCTTTTGAGATATTGAGGGATTGTGAACATACAACTTTATTATATATATATATATATATATATATATATATATTATATATATATACTGTAAATGGCACTTCCAATACGACAATATACAAAACAATATTTCAATTTTATAAACATTTTTAAAATATGTATTACTTATTGATATTCTGTATTGAGATATCAGTGTCCGCCAAACAAAAGTAGCTATCACCAATATTTTTCCCCTGTCCCTTCCTCGGCCATTAATAAGTAAATAGGACTCGTCCTAAAAGATAGCTGAAACAAGAGAGGACTAGATCCATCTAGCCTGCAGCAGCTCTTTAAATATTCAGTGAAAAATAATGGCATCCAAGACATCACCTATAGTAACATTATTATCTTCATTTCTCAAAATCAGCCCGACTGATAGCTTCGTTTATCTTTTCCACACAATAAATCTACTAGACACAGAGCAGCTCCTATGGGAACTCCTGCTCTCTTCAAACATTCCCAAGGATGACTCCAGGAGTCATCACGAATAGTGTATAATTTTAGAACTATGATTCTTATAATTTGTATATTATGATTTGTATTATTATTATTATAAAATTACTAACGTACATACAGTAGGTTATAAAATGGACTTAGCTATTGGCTTAACATATTCAAAACAATGTGTTACAATTAAATTATATTTTTCAACACTTATTATGTGACCTATATTGTATTATAATGCTTTATCAATAAAGATCTTGTCTGGCCCTATTCTCCTCCCCGTTGTATATACCAGTAGTTCTCTATGTTGAAAAAGTACACAATTATCGTTGTGTTTGGAGCAAAGATCAACGTATATTCAGTGTAACCTCTATAGTTTTAAATTTATACTATTCTACTATTATTATTCTCTTTAAATCCACTTCTTGAATAGCAACTGCTTTGTCTTGCATTACAACTGCGCAATAAGGTTCTCATTTTTGTTACAGAACTGATGAAATTATAAACTTGACGTACAGCAAAAAAACACATAGGCTACCCGTGACATGCTGGGCTACTGTAGGCTACAATTTGAACAAGATGCTGATTGTAGCGAGTTTCGCTAAACAATCCAATCAACGTATGAAATGAAAGCAACTAAATGTTTCAATGACGCGCAAGTTCGTGAAATGTATGCATGATGTGCTGAAGTAGCCTATGTATAGTAAACATCTATAAACAACACAAACATGTTCATGCCTTCGAAACAGAATCATACACTCTTTACTGTCCCCTCTACTGGTCAGTCACTCGCTCACGCTCACGCACACACTCGCTCGCGAACCATGCATATGAGAATTAGCGAGAGAGAGAGGGGAGAGAGAGATTGCACCTCCGTCGGTTTATGATAGAATAGCCCAGTGACCAATCACGTCATAGGTGGGCTGGGCTCAACATTTCTCACAGTCCTACATGGGCCCTTAAAGTTTGTTTGTTCGCGGAATGCGATGTGTGATGAAAACGTGTTACTAACCCCGTTCGGCGATAATCAAATTAATCTGATTTGGATATTCGATACATATCTTGGAGTTCCGAGACACCTACGGTGCCATTACGCACGAGCCTCTTATAGTCGATAAACGTTTTCCTCGCTGCCTTGAGGCACCACCAACCAACGATTAGGTATTGGTGTTTCAACATACAATATCTGAATTACAACGACCTCAATGCAAATCTGAAAGGGGGATATGCACAGCAACAGCGACCAGAGTTGTGGAAAGTATTTGTATGTGAGATCACGGAGGTTTCACGGTGAGCGTCTCGTCAGTTCGAATTGACCTAACTCTGCTGGGTTTGATCGCTGCTTGGTCAATAGGAAAGATACGGTTCCGCGCATGGACTGAAGACTCTGACATTCCACTAGTAGCCAAGATAAGCTTTACGTAGCTACCAGCTGGTTGCTAAGAAGGGTTAAACTGTATCTAAAGGGAGTTGGAAAACCCAGCCTTTTCTTCCACACGGATCAACTCATTGGGTGGGAGCTGAMAGAGAGACAAGAGTCCCCAGCAAATCAGGACCTAATTGATTAAAGAGACTTAATTTGAATAGGGGGCTGGCGAGGTGCCAATCGCCTTTCAAAGAACCCTCTTATGATTAATCGCAAAGCATTATTGATAATCATAACAGGACAAATGCGCTGTGGATGGACTCGATTTTTGTAATTTTCAGCAGATTTTGTAGTAATTTTTTATTCTTTCTTGGCTGATGTGTGAGCCAGCATGTCGCGGAGGAAACAAGCAAAGCCGCAACATTTCCAATCGGACCCTCATCTGGCCTTATCCAAGCACAATGGTAAGTTCTGGCAATGGATCGCTCTTATCCACGCTACTATCTTTTAATAGCTGGTTTTCAGATGTTTTTGTCTTTTTATGATTGTTTATTTTTGGATAGGAACTCTTCCCCCTTTTCTAAGTTAGACCATTTTTTTATGAATCCATGCAATTTACTGTCTCAAAATCATTTGATCATAGCTAAATACACATTTGCCATGTGTATAGGCTATCTACTCTATGATCAAACTATGGCCCGTGCCATTTCTATATATCGCTCTAAAACACAGTCAAATACTTTTATTCTTGAAAATATCATATTATTGCGTTTTGTTGTTCATATAACTTTAGAATTAAACTTTGTTACAAAATATAACCGTTTAAAAGTGCATGCGTTATAGTCTTGTTATTAGGCTGCTTAGCCTACTTTTACCTCGACATAGGCTTCTATGTCGCCTACACTTTTAGTATTCACTTTTTAGAACACTTTGTGTGGTAGGCTACAAAGATTGAGTTTTTAATCAACATTTTTGTCTTACACACTTTGAAGCAAGTTTCCTCTATTGCTGCTGCAAGCAAAGTTGCTGCAGCGAGAGGCTCGTTCAAGTTTCTGCTTTTGTAGTCGACTTAGTTTCACTCCAATCGTTGCCCAACTGTACTCTATGCACGGACAAGTACCTGTGCGTCGAAATAACCAGTCTTTTCTTAAATGTTTGCCCTCTATTTTGGATTTAGGCCTATATAGGAAATAAATAATAATTTGCATACTCGCGTGAAGTTTCTACTGTTTCTGACTMTCCTGTATATAGGCTAGTCTACAAAGTCGGTATTTCTCAGCCAAGCCTTAGCTGGATGAAAATAAAATGATAAGAAAATATAAACACTTGCTTGAATTATCAATTTTCAGTTTGTTGACATCTTGTGGTCTTAATGGCGGATAGTAAACATTCGTTTACAAATTATATGGCTTTTAAACCACAATCTCAATGTGATGCACCAGAACACTGAAGCCAAAATTACCTTTTTTTAAATGTATTTTTAACTAGGCAAATCAGTTAAGAACAAATAAGAATATTTACAAGTACGGCCTAGGAACAGTGGGTTAGCTGCCTTGTTCAGGGGCAGATCGACATATTATTTTCCTTGTCAGCTCGGGATTCGATCTTGCAACCATTCGCTTACTAGTCCACGCTCAACCACTAGGCTACCTGTCGCCACCTTATAGTTAATATGTATATCCTTATTTAATGTTAATACATTATAATGGTTTTAAGCTTAGCCGCATGCACACTTTTTATTTACTTCCTACATTTCCCTTGTGTATTTTTTTAACCTTTATTTAACTAGGCAAGTCAGTTAAGAACAAATTCTTATTTTCAATGATGGCTGTGGGTTAACTGCCTTGTTCAGGGGCAGAAGGACAGGCTACCTGCCGGTGTATATTCCTAAACCATAATTTTCAAAATATTAAAAAACTTAAATGTTTG
The DNA here is from genome assembly GCF_002910315.2 of Salvelinus sp. IW2-2015. Taxonomy (NCBI): domain Eukaryota; kingdom Metazoa; phylum Chordata; class Actinopteri; order Salmoniformes; family Salmonidae; genus Salvelinus; species Salvelinus sp. IW2-2015. Next base: position 170,647 of record NW_019943353.1, read on the forward strand.
TATAGATGACATACTGCTTCCGATTCTCTCTCTTTCGCCCCCCGCCCCATTCTCTCTCTCTCTCTCTCTCTCACACACACACACTGAGAGAAGACGAGAGAGAAAGAAATAGCGAGGGCCTGTTATTTTACGAAAGAAGTAAACTTCTCCCTGAAACTTCTACCTATAATTTTCAAAAATATGTAAAAGGTTTATGTTAATTTACTTTAACAAAAGCTCACCACCAAATTACCTCACGTCATGAAAATTAGCTAGTATAAAGAATATGTCAAGTTGTGGTTGAGACTATCAAAAAGATGGCGACAGTGGTTGAATGAATTTTATTATGCAACTACCCTGGTTGCTTTTGGAACGCTTTGTCACCCTTGCGAGTTTCCACTACTCCGGAGTGACCAACTGACCATCTCTTTTAAGTCCACCCAACAGTCACGTTTCCTCTTATGATGATACATTTGATAAATTATGTTTTCCAAAGAGAGCTATGACAGCTGGACAGCTGGAAAGATGTGCTTTAGACCTGCTGTGAAAACCAGGTTATGGAAGTATTTTTTATAGGCCTACAACACCCATAGCCATAACTTTCACCCTATAGTGTTTGTAAGGTAGTTTGATGCGGCAAAGTTTAWGTTTCACTATCTTAAAAATAGCAAGCAATTTGCAGATTATTAAGGTTTGTATAGTATATATTGCCTCAAACGTACAATTTACTGAAATAACTATTTTCAAAATGGTTGAATGGTCGTAGTGAAACTACAGCAGTATAGATCTAACATTCTAGAATTGTAAATTAATTTTATAAGTCTCACATATACAGTAGATTTAAGTGTTGCGTTTTCCCTGTTCATTAGTTTAAATGGAAGTTAGATTAGGCTTTGTCTTTTAGCAGACTATATTGTCATTGCACTAGGTTTTTTCAAAGGAAATCATAAGCTCCTTTCTCTGATACAGATTACATGTGACTTGTTTGTAGGTACTGCTCTATAGTAGCCCATATTCCTCTATTATTACTATTATTAGTATTAATATATGTTTATTGGAAGTGTTTGCCATGACATAGCCTACAGAAATGAAACTCTAGACGATCTTTAATTTACCCTATATGGCTGTTTTTTCCATACATATTGTCTATGTATTTTCCTTCTGAGGAAGGAAAATACATTATATATTTTGTATTTTCATCAAGTCAGTCAATTTAGTTTGACTTATTTTTCATATATAACTAACTAATCTAACTAATCTATATTTTTGGACTGACTTGACATTGTCCATGTTTTAAGCTCTTTCAGTGTGTGTACAACTATGTTGTTTGCAGTATCCTTTAAATCCTTTAAAAATATGTTATGCTAGCTGGAAATAAAGGTCTGTTTCACCCAAACTAAAACCTTGCATAAGAAGCATTTACTGCTACCTAAGGTTGCATGATTTGGTTGGAACTAGGGATCAATGCAAAACATAGTCTATACCTAGAATCATACTTGTTTTTCCTTGACTGCTGCATTTTCCCTAAAATGTAATAAAGTAGTGAATAGTAACTTTAGTCATTCTCTGTCAGCAGACTGGTGCCTACTAAGTTTCACAATAAATAACCCAAATGCATCATGCATTAAACAAGCTGAAAATGCAATACCTGTAATTATGGGTTAGGGACACGGAATACTTGCATTTCTGGTAATGGGTTGATAATTCTAGAATGTGTGCTCATGACTGAGAGATCTCCTGTTTGTGTGGAATTGGAAAGTCCTCAAGAGTCTCTGTCTGCAAAATATAAAGAGGGAGGCTAACATTCCCAATACATTTTAAGGAGATGCTGAGGGCATTTTGCAGCTGGATAGTTAGTGTATGAGGCTGAGAGTCAAGGCTGTCTGTCTGTCTCTCATCTCGTCTCTCCGAGAGAGAGAGAGAGAGAGAGAGAGAGAGAGTACTCGGGTGGGATGCTGTTTTAACCTTTGCCAGGGTCCCCCTGTGTCTCCCTATGTGAAGTTGATGAGAGTTCAGGCCGCAGTGTGTTCTCTGTACCTCGTCATTGACCCCGCTGATCAAAGCCACAGGGGCCTAACAGGGACTCTGTCCTATATTTGTGATGGGGGGGTCTTATCAATGTGACCGCCATCCACTTCCACCCTGCAAGAGTAGCCCCTCCCAGAGGGAGATCGGCAGGGCGGTCCCCGGCCCTTCGCACTGTTGTACCCCACAAACAACAGGGATTCAGTCACTTGTCATTTTGCCAATGTTTATAAAGTGGAAGGCTGAGATGTATCCCGGCTGAAGGACTTGCTTGCTTTTCTCCCTTCTCCTCCCCTTTAAGCTTTAAMCATGTCARCAGGGCAGAGCTGCTAAGGCTGGGGCTTGTCCATCCGGGAAACGGCAGCTATAGTGGAACCCCATCTAGTGTTCACTGGGATGTTTCCAGTGAGGCCAGCAGTGTGAGGGCTGGAGAGGAGGTGGGTTAGCTCAYGCATGCATCAGACATCAGGCATCAGACATTCTACTGAATTCACAAGTGTCAAGAGGCTTGAAGCCAGCGTCCCTACAAAGTAACGTAGGAACTCTCAAAAAGCTACTCTGTCATCTTTTCTACTAWTCCACATTTCTATATCACTTATTATTTACTCTCTTCTGTCCTTTGTATCAGAGGCTCTCTGTTTTGGCATGTGTCTCTTCTGCCTCCCTGAAGGCCTGTGCTCTGGTGACTCCTTGTAGCATGATGATGATGTTGAGATTTAGCTGTTTTAGGACATCGTTTTTATACAGAGTAACGCATTATTTCTATTCAGAGATAATCGTCAAGATATTTTTTAAACATTGACTAATTTATGCACTGTTGCTGTAGACATTTGGGTGTTGTGTGTATTGTGGCTGTTCTCATTTAGGCTGTGCATTTGTTGCCGTTATTTTCATAGTATTTGTTTTTTTTATTCATAGACATCAGGTTAACAAATATTAAATTCCATCTCTTTTTAAGTGCATGTCTACTTATGTAAACAGACATGATTACATGTCAGTACATGATTATCGATTTACTTTCAAATACTCCATGCTTCTGAGATGTTTTACCTTTTTAATAGTCAAGGTGGTGGTATGGAAATAGRTTCTTGTGAAAGAGCACATTTGAGATGGAATAATTGTATTGTTTTAATTGGACCACTATTTGCTTTACAATCACTGAGTATTTACGAAGGAAGGGGGTGGGGTGGGGTGTGCTGGGTGTTGAGAGTAACACTTTGAGATTTAGAAGGGGAATTTACCCCTTGGTTGGTCAYATCCTAGCCTGTTACAAGTACGTTATTATTAGGGACATATATATTGTGGTTTCAYTGAATGTTATGAGAAGTTGATAACAGAGTTACATTTGGGCATATGCTCTTTGTTTTATTTTTCTCTGTGGTTTTGGATATAGTTATTTTGGTCGCTAAACATGATAATGTTTAGATAGAATCCACAATGTGATACAATCCACAATGTCCAGTTTCCATTCACTTGACGAATGAGAGAATGTTACATTGAAAGATAGTTATTACTGARTGCCTAACTAAATAAGTTATCCACAGGTCTCTGAAGAAACTTGAGCTAGTCACTTGTTCTTAGTGTTTTCATACAGATTCCATTGGACAGTTTAAACAAACGTTTGGATGTATGGAATCTTAAATCCTTTTTACATTTTTTATTAATGATATGTGGAAATAGTAGCTTGCGGCTTCAACGTGTGTCATCACTACACTCCAGTGCACTTTAATCTAGTAAGAGAATAAGAATTACCGCTATGAACTTGATGTTTACATTTTTGCTTTGATAGTGCACTTTTGTATGTTTGTAAAAGTTTGCTCCTGTAACCTCTAGGTAAGTTCTTGAAGGGCYGTTCAAGKGCTTTCATTTTGTTGTTGACTTTGGYTAGTTTTCTCACATTTTTCTTTAGCTACATTYGTYTTTTCTACAGCAGTGTATTCAGGACATTGTGCAAGTTGATGTATTTCCTCTTACATAAAATCRACTTTCATTTGTTCACATGGTCAACCAATACCAAACAAAGCTACTCTTCCTTCCCACGAGGTAAATCAAACACATTTTTCATTACTGACGCTTTCAGGGGAGGCTGCATGGTTGATATTAAAAAGTTACCATTAAAGTTGGAGCGAGTCTTCTCCGTTTGCATGGTTAGAGTGGTGTGAGTCTGGGTTTTACTGTCATGGCAACTTTGCGTTATCTGATGTCCCAGAGCAGAGAAACATTGAGGGAGATAATCCCTGAATTAAACAGGATCTGCTTTGAGTTGGCCAAGATGAGCAGGCCAGGCCAGGCCAGGCCGTGCCGATGAGCCCGCCACTCCCATGCTGTGTGAACAATGGGAAGCCATCCTGTCTCAGTGGGGCAGGGCCACACTCATCTCTCTCTCTCTCTCGCTCTCTATCTCTCTCTCTCTCTGGGTTTCATTTTCAAATGAACCCTCCTCCCTTTCCACCCGTGATGAAAATGTAGATCGCCGGGGCCCACAATGAAAGGGATTCATAGAGAATTGCAATTTGTAAATCAACTTGTATGTTAAACAGTGAGATTTGGGTTTGACAAAAAGAAGACAGAATGAGGAAAGTCTGGAGCACAGCAGTGGCACAGGGTTGTTGCCTCGCCTTTTGTTCTTTTCACACTGACCCCTGTGTTTGTTGAATGGAAATTGCATAACCAAGACCAGTTTCTATGCACATTTAAAAGACAATTATTCATTTTGCATATTCTTATTGGCTGGTATTGCTTAAACTGGAATTGCCTGTTGCTTAAACTGGTGTGGCCAGTTGCTTGGTTTTGGACAGCAAGCCGTTCATTCTAATATATATGACAGCAGCTCCACTCATAGTTCTTGACTCATTTTCTTGAACCATTTGTAGTTATGTTTTTTATTTTATTTTTCCCTAAAAAGTATATATATATATAGCACTGTGATGCTTACATATTTATATCACTACAAATTTTTATACAAAGTTTTATACGTTATGTTTTACTCTTCATTTTATATTAGGTACTATAATGTGTTTTATTTATTTAATGTAATTTATTGGATATACATAACATATTTATAAAAATATGTGTTATGTAAACATTACAGATATTTCAGTAATAACAAAATGTATTATTCTTAGTGATATCAGTACAATAATGGCATATAACATTTTGCACTGTCTTTGTTGAGTGTCCGAGTGGCTAGAGAGAACGATCTYGAATCCAAAGGCTCTGTTTATTGTGGCTGTCAGATTCCGATTGCAGCCTGACTGGATWCAAATMAGCTTAGTGACAGGGATAACCTGTCCAAGATGCCTGTAGTCGAGTTGAAAATGAGCAAAGTTGACAGCAAATTGAAAGTCTAATAAGTCCTTCAAATGGTTGATTTGCGCTCAATGGACAAGTAGACATGGAGGAGTATGAAATATTGGAAATCAATGCTTCTCTATGAAATGTCATTAAGCCCKAATGTCCTCACTTCATAGTATTTTATATGTTGATGGATTGTCTATAGAAAATTATTACTTGAAAAATGGTTGGCTTGTTGAAACCAGATGTACATCTTCAAAGATCACTTTTAGGCAATATTTTAACAAGTATTATTGATTTCCATTCTTTTCTTATCCTGTTTCTCAGAGCCACCACATTAAAAGGGGTCTTTTTCACAATTGTTTTGGTTTATTGTTGCTTTTTTGATGGTTGTTTTTTGTGAACATGTCAAGCAGATATGTGTAAAACTGATTAACTTAAGACTAACAACAAAGGAATTTGAATAGATAAAGCTGCCTCTTCAGCTGCAAAACATTTCTAATCACTAATCCTCTGTTTCCCCCTCCTGTGTTTTTCAGGGGACACAGAAGAGCCCTGCTCGGAGGAAGACCCCCCCTGCAAGGYGTCAGATGCCCATGTCTGTAGCAGATGTTGTGCTGAGTTCTTTGAACTATCAGATCTTGAACAACACCAGAAGAARTGCACTAAGAATCAATTAGTTCTGATAGTGAATGAGAATCCTGCCTCCCCRTCCGGAACCTTCTCGCCTGGCTCCCCTCCACATAATCCTGATGAGCAGATGAATGACACGGTTAATAACACTGATCAAGGGCAGTGCAGTGACCTTTTGGAGCATAACGCTCTCGACAAAGAAGAATCCATGGACGTCGACGTTTCCGGAATCAACGCTCATCCTGGCCACGACAATGATGGAAGCAGCAGCCACATGGAGGGAGGCAGTAACATGAACACGGGCGAGGGAAATGGCCACAGCTCCAGCAGGAACAGCTCCGGACCAGCACCGGGCACCTCGACCGTCTCTGCCCCTCAGCTACCTCCGCTCGGCAACCTGACTGACCTGGGGAGCATCTCTATGATCAACAGCAACGTCATCATRGAAAACCTGCAGAGCACCAAAGTGGCTGTGGCCCAGTTCACCCAGGAGACACAGCGCTCCTCTGGGTCRGGGWCCGGYGGKCCCAGGGTGGCAGTGCCGGCCCTGATGGAGCAACTCCTGGGCCTGCAGCAGCAACAGATCCACCAGCTGCAGCTCATTGAACAGATCCGTCACCAGATCCTGCTGCTGGCCTCCCAGTCCCCTGAAATGCAGGTGCCCCCCAGCATCTCCACACCAGGAGGCTCGTTGGGGCCGTCAGCCAACCCACTGACCACGCTCAGCTCCCATCTCTCTCAGCAGCTGGCTGCAGCTGCGGGCTTAGCACAGAGCCTGGCCAGCCAGTCTGCCAGCATCAGCAGCCTGAAGCAGCTGGCTGAAAGGGCGCAGCTACCTCAGAGCAACAACCCCAGCAGCGGTGAATCATCTCAGAGCATCAGCTCACTGGGGRRGTCCACAGTCAACAACGTCCAGRCGTCKTCTGARAAGAGGCCAATACATGCGATCAGCAGCAACCTCCACTCTCAGCTCAGTAACCCATCACACACTAAGTCATCCATYCCAGCCTTTGGGATAGGTAGCCTGTTGAACCCTGTAACTAATCCACATCTACCTCAGSCCCCATCTGGAAACCKCCTATTTTCCAGCTCCCTGCCRAGTATTMGCACCACAYTGGAGGACCTCAACTSTCTGGCTGCGCTGGCCCAGAGGAAAGGCAAGRCACCAAACGTAACTTCATTTGAACCCAAGAGCAGCTCAGAGGAGGCGTTCTTCAAGCATAAGTGCAGATTTTGTGCCAAYGTGTTCGGGAGTGACAGTGCCTTGCAGATCCACCTGCGATCTCACACAGGTGAGAGGCCGTACAAGTGTAACATCTGTGGKAATCGCTTCTCCACKCGCGGTAACTTGAAGGTCCACTTCCAGCGTCATAAAGAGAAGTATCCACATGTTCAGATGAACCCATACCCTGTCCCCGAGCATTTAGACAATATTCCAACGAGCACCGGCATTCCATATGGTATGTCAATGCCTCCAGAGAAGCCTGTGACCAGCTGGCTGGACAGCAAACCTGTTCTCTCCACTCTGACCTCGTCAGTGGGCATGCTGCTCCCACCAACCATGCCCAGCCTGCCGCCATTCATTAAAAAAGAGGATCATTCGGTAGCCATAACCAGCCCKTCCATTTCTACAAAGACTGACTCCGGTCGTGACGCTGCTGAGCCATCAATAAAAAGCAACGACGMGTTGTCTGAAGAAGCTGCGGCCCTGCCTARGTCAAARGGGAAAACTGAAGAGGGCAYTCACTCGTCYAGCTTCATGGCGAGRGTGAGCTCTGAGTCTGAYCGCAACACAGAATACACAACCTCCAACAGCCCYCCTATGATGACCAACCCTCTCATGCCCCTCATGTCTGAGCAGTTCAAGGCTAAGTTCCCGTTCGGGGGCCTCTTGGACCCGCTCCAGGGGTCGGAGACCTCCAAGCTGCAGCAGCTGGTGGAGAACATCGACAGGAAGTTGYCGGACCCCAATGAGTGTGTCATCTGCCACCGTGTGCTCAGCTGTCAGAGCGCTCTGAAAATGCACTACCGTACTCACACTGGAGAGAGGCCCTTCAAGTGTAAAGTGTGTGGCAGAGCCTTCACCACCAAAGGGAACCTGAAGACCCACTACACCGTCCACCGGGCCATGCCTCCACTCAGGGTCCATCACTCCTGCCCCATCTGRCAGAAGAAGTTCACCAARGCAGTGGTCCTGCAGCAGCACATCCGCATGCACATGGGAGGGCAGATCCCAAACACCCCACTGCCAGACAGCTACCCTGAGTCCATGGGCTCCGACACAGGCTCCTTCGATGAGAGGAACTTCGATGAGAACTTTGATGATCTGGACAACTTCTCTGATGATGATATGGAGGGGATGGAGGGAGTGGAAGGGATGGAAGATGGCCCTGATAGCAGCGTCCCAGACACCCCTAAGTCAGCCGATGCCTCCCAAGACAGCCTGTGCAATTCCCCCTCTCAACCTGAGATGGTCGTCCAGGACGGGCAAGATAAAAACCATCATGCCCATCACAACGCCTACCACAATACCCACCATGATATTGACTATAGAATCCACCACAACAACCTCCATAACAATCAGCATCACAGCCACCATGACAACCACCATAACAATCAGCTTAACAACCACCATGACAATCAGCATCACAGCCACCATAACCCCCACCAGAGGCTGGTAGAGGAGCTGCAGGCCAGCAAAATGAAGGCCATGGGGAACAGAGGTTCAATGGAAGGGGACTGCCTCACTAACGACTCCTCATCCCTGGGTGGGGACATCGTGAGCCCGAGTGCCGGGAGTCCAGCCTTGTCAGAATCTACCTCTTCCATGCAGCCCCCATCCCCTACCAATGGGCACCCCCAACATCAACGTAAATCCCCCAGCTTGGAGGAAAGACAGGAGAGGCAGGAGAGACAGGAGAGGAACCAGAGGGCTATGTCCCTGGATCACATCAGTGCCAGCCTCATGCAGCATCACCCTTCTAGCATCGGGGCCCTGGACCTGACATCCTGRAACCCGTCTAAAGACCCACTGGGCATGCTCTTCCCATTCCGTGAGCGCGGCACGTTCAAGAACACAGCCTGTGACATCTGTGGGAAAACGTTTGCATGTCAGAGTGCCTTGGACATCCACTACCGAAGCCATACCAAAGAAAGGCCGTTCATTTGCACGGCCTGTAACCGGGGCTTCTCGACCAAGGGCAACCTGAAGCAGCACATGCTCACCCACCAGATGAGGGACTTGCCCTCGCAGCTCTTCGAACCCTCTAACACCAGCCTCTCCTCCAGTCCGACCCCCTCCCTCCTCTCTGTGAACTCTCTGTCCTCCATGATCAAATCAGAGGTCAATGGCTTCCTCCATGGCCTCCACCACCACCAGGACCACCACAGGGACCACCACATCGACCATCACAGGGACCACCACAGGGACCACCACAGGGACCACCACATCGACCATCACAGGGAACACCACAGGGAACACCACAGGGACCACCAGGACCGGGATCACCATAAGGACATGGCAAGCAACATGCCCCACGGCCTGGTGACCACCTCGGCCTCTACATCCCCAGTGCTCTCGGCCTCTGCACCTCTACGCCGGACACCCAAGCAGCACTACTGCAACACTTGTGGGAAGACCTTCTCCTCCTCCAGCGCTCTGCAGATACACGAGAGGACCCACACTGGGGAGAAGCCCTTCGCCTGCCACATCTGTGGMCGGGCTTTCACCACCAAAGGAAATCTCAAGGTAATTGTAWGATTATAAACATTATGAATYKAATYMMTAAAATACACACATATTCAAWATCTCAGGGCAATTGTATATTTAAAAACATTATGAATGGAATTGGAAAATGTRCACATATTTATTCATGAATATDTATAGGAGGAGTATAAAAATCACCAGAATTTTGYTCCARAACTTTGAGCAACAAATTGAAGTGTGTTATGTCAGTGRCATTCGGAGGCAGTAATGTTCTATAATTGATGAAAGAACCAGCTCAGCGGAAAGGTTGAATCACCCCATTAATATGATTATTGGGTAGAAACCTGAGAATGTGATCAGCAGAGCACAGCTGGGAATGGTTCAGTTAACAGCATTAACTACAGTTACTAGAGGCAACCAGAGGCAACCATCCTCAGTTTTCCAGAGTTTACCCCTTGAAAATCCCAGTTTCCCTTTGATCAGTAGGAAAAGGCCCCTAAGAGATAAACAGGAAATGAAGGGCCAAATGTGATCACACCWCTCAACTGTGAGAAATCAAGGGGGCGAAACGTAGAGAGGCGTAATATTTAGGAAGCATTGTCAAATGTATAACCAGATTGCAATTACCGGGTAATCAGCACTAGTTATAGTTTACACCCTTGTTGATATAAAAAAACAATACCCTTATTATTTGTAGCAAGATTTCACATTTTGCTGATGCTATGATTTTGTAGTGTGTTTTTATTAAAATAATGTATACATTCTAGCAAGTGATATTTTAAAATGTGTTATCTAGAGCACATATCTAACAATGTATTTTAAAATATCACTTGCTATATAAATTATACATTATTTTAATAAAAACACACTCTAGACAACACAATCAGTTGTGTATCTGACACCTCCATGTTTCTACATTGATTTAACAAGAATAACATAATTATCTGTAACACTCATCCTTTCAGGATCAAAAGAAGAAGAAAAATACATTGTCCTCGTTGGGAAAGGGCATAGCAGGGGTAAACGTCAGATGTAATACTGGCCAGGGCAATGAGAGTGGGCACTGCAATTTGAACCAAAGCACAAGGGTCTCCCTCATGAGACGTTTGAATGAAGGTTTCAGATTAAATGCAGTATTTCATCCTAGCCATAATAAAATGGTTACACCATGCCCACGTCCCCACGCCGTTCACAGCTCACTGCACCAATCCTCCTGCTGCACCCAGGGTGCTGAACTATTTTAATGCTAACTTGCTGTTTAATTATTTTCTTTTTTCCCACTGCATCATCTGTTACTATGTGCCTTTGTCGTGGCCAAATTTCAAATATTTCTAATTTGCGTCCTCTCTCTCTCTCTCCCTCTGTCTGTATCTCTGTTTCTCTCTCCAGGTTCATATGGGCACACACATGTGGAACAGCGCCCCTGCCAGACGCGGCCGCCGGCTCTCTGTAGACGGCTCCATGGCCTTCCTGGGCACCAACCCTGTCAAGTTCCCAGAGATCTTCCAGAAGGACATGGCATCTAGGGTGGGCAACGGAGATCCGGCTAGCTTCTGGAACCAGTACGCTGCAGCCTTCTCCAGCGGCCTGGCCATGAAGACCAACGAGATCTCTGTCATCCAGAACGGAGGCCTGCCGTCTCTGTCGGGGAGCATGGGAAACGGTGGCAGCTCACCAGTGGGCGGCCTCACAGGCAACCTGGAGAAGCTGCACAGTACAGAATCCAGTGCCGCTCTGGCTGGCCTGGAGAAAATGGCCAATGCCGAGAACGGGACCCACTTCCGATTCACACGTTTCATGGAGGACAACAAAGAGATTGCCACCAACTAATACTTTTTCCCTCTCATATGTTACCAATCAACACACACACACACACACACACACACACACACACACCACACACACACACACACACACAACACACACACACACACACACACACACACACACACACACACACACACACACACACACACATAGTGAGAGAAAAGAGAAAGAGAACAGGGCAAAGACAAAGAGTGACTTGGCTTTGGCTTGCCTTTGAAACTTTACCAACATGAGTGTGAAGAGAAGTTGCTTTTTTGTACAATGTACAACATGTTATAGTTTTAAGGAGCTTATTTATTAGTGATTATAACCTTGCTCGGAACCAAGTGGAAGCATTAACYGTTAGTTTTTTTCTGTTCTACAGCCAGAATGGGTATGAGCTGAAAGTAAGRTTTTGAAACTTTAGCATATCTTTACCTTGGCATTAAGTTATTTTTGTCTGTAGTATATAGATATAACACAARTGTTGATGTTCATGTGATGCATTAGATCTGTAATAAGTGAAACAGAATGGCTGTAAATAATGTACACTGYTCTACTCTAGATGGTCTAACAGATGTGTATTAACGTTCCCCCWTGAAAAMAATCATTGAGACTTCAGGCAAGGGACTATGATTACACTGTAGTCCTTTCCTTATCAACCGCTGTTGATCTTTTATTTAAGGAAAAAGCAAGCATTCGAGCATTTCAAGTGTTTATTTAGAGTTACAGTAGGCCTAACCTGTTTTGTTTATTAATGTTATTCTATGTATTGTACTTTTTTTCTTTCTTCCATAGTTCCATTTTTTTCTTCTTGATCTTTTTTGTTTTGTTGCTTTTTGGTGTAAAGTTTAACACAAAACAGTTGTGTTGTTAGAGGAGATGATGAATTCGGGGAGGTTCGCTTCCGGGTTTGAACTGAGAAGAGAGCCAATCATGTGGGTGGGATTCTCCTATAGGTCATCTGCTGGATTTCCACATTGCTGCTATGTCCTCAGCATCCTCATTGACATCAAGTGCAACATATGTGTTGACGTCTGTGTAAATATTGTGAGACGTGGGAACTAGAAATTCCATCACAACAAAATGTACATATAAAGCTCATAAGACAAAGTCCATCTTGGCTAGGGGACAAATGATAGTGTTTTTATAAATATAAATATATATTAGGTTTGACAACCTTCGGACTGTTACATGCACTTTCCTGGAAAGTTGGAAGATCTTTATGGGTCCAGTTTCTCTACACTTTAATACCTACTAACAACTAAGATACTGTCATTCTTTACTCTATTATTCAAATACATCCGTTTTCCAAAAGAAAATCATGAGTGTTTGTGTCTCTTCATTCTCTTTAGTTTTTTTCCATGTTGTATGCTTTATGATTGGAGATAATGGGGGGTTTGGAATAATTTAAGGGTTTTCACTTTTGAAATGTGGTCTTCTCATGTTATTTGAAGGAACATATTTTTTTGTGTGGATTGAACTTTTAAATTTGAGTTTAAACAGGCATACTTGCACTTATGAAATAATACTTTATCATGGATCTATAACACTTGTCAATGGTCAATTAATTTATCTCCCATCTCATTTTCGACTGGCACTTGTTGTGAAGCAGCCTATTCTTTCTAAAGTAATTTAAAAGTGATTTGCATGATTGTGTCAAACAATCTGAGTTCGGATGTAGACGTAATCAATGAGGACACCTGGGTTGTGTTGATCGGTCATAAAAAATTATGCGATAGCAGAAGTCACATTTCTTAGTTCATCATTCCTGCTGTTGTCAGTCCTTTGAATCTTTAATTAAAGAATCGACCGGTCCGAAACATCCTGTCTTTCAAAGGCTTGATGTGATAGATTTAGAAGACTCGTCGTCACTGTCTAGGCCAGGGTAACTCTCTCTGTCACTCATTTTACATTTTAATCCATGTTTCACCAGAGTGAAATTAGATACGAAGTGAATGGGAATAATTGGGGTGTCCGGGCTGTATGCCTATGCAGATTGCAGACCACGTTTCGTTCGAAATTAAAAATAATTAACAACATTCTAAAACTGTCGTTAAATTATCCAATTTAGGCGTACCATGTGTCATGACGCATAGTATTTGGATATTTGATGATAGAAAATATGAATTGTTGTTTTGAACTAGTGTGCTAAAACAGGCTGCATTGTTACTTTCTGTGTAACGCCTCACACAACTAGAGCAGGGGACATATCGCCAGAAAGACCACGTGGACAGTTGATGAAACGGTTGATGACATTGGAGGCATATTTTCCCCTTTTGCTTTTCAACAGCTGCATTTAATTTAACACACCATTGCACATCCTGCAATACAGGACCTGTTCATTTGAGATCCGCATCCTCTCTCCCTCGCCGCTTCCCCCCCACCCTCTCCCTCTTCGGGATTTTATAGCTGGCTAAATTCCCCAATATTTACAAGATCTCGATGCTAAATGATCCTTGCAGAGAGCCCGGTGCGGGACCGACGATGAGATCCCCGCACTCCGTGCCTGTTTTCCCTTTGACAGTCACATCTGGTCCCCCGATAGAGCGTTGTTTGTACAGTGCATCAACTTCCGGATTGTTTTATTAGAGTCGGAATACCTGACTCCGTCCTCTGTTTATTGACTCAAAATAATACAAATGTGCTCTGATCTCGGTGCTCCGTGATTTGGTTAGTGAAAAGAAAACAAGAAAAATTAAGTGTAGGATAATATCGGATTTTTTTGTCTTTTAAATGTGACATTTATTGATATAGCAGTTTATAATTATAGTTTGACTAATGATACCTGATATGCCCATTTAATCAGTCGTAGATTTAGCTCCATACACTTTGATGTAGAATGGAAGTTATTTCGTATTTCGTTTGTAACCTTTAGTGGGCCTGTAAAACTATGCAGGAAAAAAGTTAAGATTTATTAACACGAATTTCATAATATATTTTATACTATAACTATAGTTGGTTCAATCTCCATCCAGAAGCACCATATTAAAAACATTATAATAGTGATTATAATAAACTATAATGAACTAATAATAATAATAGCAATAATAATAATGATTATAATAAACTATAATGAACTAATAATAATAATAGCAATAATAATAATGGTAAAATTACCATGACAAAGAGAACAATTAGTTTGTTTAATTTGTTTATTTCAACCATATTAAATCATTCATAATTCTTCATGAAAAATAATAGATACAATTTTCAAATGCATGTAATAGTGGATCGATATTTTTATTTTAAGAGCTGGAATTACTTAAATTCAATCAAACTTTGAACTGGTGGAGCTTCAAACATGAGTTATATGCCTATAGTGTGTGGCTATAGTTCACTGTATCACTGTTGTGCATGTAGTGGTAATGAAGTGTTTGATGTGATACAGTGTGCTTGTTTTCACTCAGCCTCAAGGTGGATAAACTACTCTGATTGCAGTAGGGTATAGTCTATGTTCTTGATGACAGTCCAAAGCTCTGAAATGCTGCAATGCACCAAGGGAAATGTGTTGAAAATTAAAAAATAATAATTTCAGGAATATCTCCTTTTAATGTATATATCATTTTAATTCAGCTATTTAAAGAAAGATCAAATCTTCAGAGAGACTTGAGAGCCCAGATACTAGGGAGCAAACCATCAATGATTGCTAATTACATAATCATACAAAAATAACCCAGCCTTAACTCGAGAGCCCAGCCAGGGATTTAGGAGAATGGAAAATGGTGGGATAAGCATATGGAGCAGCTCCGCTTGTGTAATCAAAGGAGAGAGAAAAGGATGCAATAAGGAGAAATAATGAAATAGTCACATGCTTTTAGTTGTGTAACAAACCCTCAGTGAGTAGTCCTAGTGATGTGTGGTGGAGGAGGGCCTTTTCCCCCAGGCGTGCAGCAGGCAACAGCCCTACTAGGTTTTGTTAAGTATTGATTGAGCTGTGCAGCATTACAGAAACACTTGAATCTCAGGTGGCAGGAATGTGTAGAATTGATCTCTTCCACTGTGCCTCCCAGTAGTGGCTTTCTGCTTCACAACACAGAACCACAGGAAGACTGGGGTGAAACATGGTGAAACACAATCTCCACAGGCTGAGTGGGGCTGCCCCTAGTCTGCCCATGTGGCTCTCTGACAGACAGGCTTTTGGAGTGTGTCTCCATGCCATGTGATAGAATAAGATGAATACACGCTTTTTAATTCACACTCATGCACATGTGCATCTTCTATAACGTTCTTATGGAAGATGTAGATCTGTCTCGTTTCCACCACTACGGGTATTGATGTTTGTTTTGCAGCCTTAATAACATGCTGCTTTAGTGTTGTTGTCTAATGGACCTAACTGGTTTAAGGTGGTAATGTCTGAAGGGGAGGATGGGACACATTAGCAAAGTAACTTTATTGTTCCTTTAGTTTTAGTGTCTCTACAGTAAAGTCTGTGCTCTATAATTTGGCAAATGTATAACTTGTAATTTGCTTTTTCTTTTTTCTTTTTTTTGCAATTTTAGTTATGAAGTATAAATAGCAAGGGAGCAAACACCTCTTTAATTCTATAATCCATCAGACATATTTTATGGACTTGAACTCATGCAGTGTTTCTTCCATACAGTCCCTACCCAACCTCTCAATGAAATTTGGATTATGCTCCACAGACCTGTGTACTCCAAAGCCCCCCTTCTTCACTGTCCCATCCTGGGCTGTCAGGCCTGTCGAGTCGATACAAACTGTGGCCTGGGGCCTGGTGGTGTGGAGGGCCTGGTATGGTGTGGAGCCGGGACTCCCCACTGAGTCTCTGGCCTGGCTCTGGGTGATCTAAGATCTGCAAAGAACAATGGTGAGCCACGCTGAGCCACGCTCCAAGGCCCCAAGACACACGACCACCGAGCCACACTTGCACCGCAGCCTACACCTGTCAATCAATACCAGCCAGGTGACAGGCCTGCAGCTAAGGGCCTCTAAAAGGAGCTTCCTAGAGTGACTCTCAAGTGAGTGTCAAGTTTCAGGTCTTTTTTATCATATGTAATATACACTTTAAAAATTCATTGGAAATCATACTCATCATTGAGTGAACAGATTAGTGAATACAATTTAAAAACAATGTTCATATTCTCTATGACTATCAGCTCATTAGAGTATGCTTTTAAATCTCTTCTCTTCTCCTCTTCAGCTCCAGTATGTCTCCCCCTCTCTTCTCCTCTTCAGCTCCAGTATGTCTCCCCCTCTCTTCTCCCTTCTTCAGCTCCAGTATGTCTCCCCCTCTCTTCTCCTCTTCAGCTCCAGTATGTCTCCCCCTCTCTTCTCCTCTTCAGCTCCAGTTATGTCTCCCCTCTCTTCTCTCTTCAGCTCCAGTATGTCTCCCCTCTCTTCTCCTTTTCAGCTCAGTATGTCTCCCCTCTCTTCTCCTCTTCAGCTCCAGTATGTCTCCCCTCTCTTCTCCTCTTCAGCTCCAGTATGTCTCCCCTCTCTTCTCCTTCTTCAAGTCAGTATGTCTCCCCCCTCTTCTCCTCTTCAGCTCCAGTATGTCTCCCCTCTCTTCTCCTCTTCAGCTCCAGTATGTCTCCCCTCTCTTCTCCTCTTCAGCTCCAGTATGTCTCCCCTCTCTTCTCCTCTTCAGCTCCAGTATGTCTCCCCTCTCTTCTCCTCTTCAGCTCCAGTTGTCTCCCTCTCTTCTCTCTTTCAGCTCCAGTAAGTTCTCCTCTCTTCTCCTCTTCAGCTCCAGTATGTCTCCCCCTCTCTTCTCCTCTTCAGCTCCAGTATGTCTCCCCCTCTCTTCTCCTCTGATGGTTCTCATGGATTTGGTTTCCTGTGGAAAAAAACAGTGACAGTCTACAGCGTGTACACAGCTGGTTGGGAGACAAGACTTCCAGATAGTAAGTACAAACATTAAGCAGGATTTCTTTGCCCTGTGTTACACTCACAGTTATCACAGAAGAGCAATAAAAGTCTTCCAAGGAAATATCCACTATCCACCCAGTTCTAACACTTTTCATTTACCCTTTGTGTTTGTCCTACATTTAAGTAATCCTCTTTGGTCTCATGTAGTTGTAAAATATAGTATTTGCATGGTTTATTTTAATGGTAGAGCAATTCTGGGGACTATCCAAACGTGAAGGTCATTTAGCTTGCAGTTCATCTGCTCTCTTTCCTTTTGTGTGGTGAGAAAGAGAGATTGCATTTCATGACCTATTGTGTCCGGGGAGTCCCCAGACAAACAGGTGGGAGCACTAATGTGGGGTCCTCTTGGGGAGGGCAGGAAGACTGGGTTAGTCAGACTAGACTGGAGGAGAGGAGGGACTGGGAGGCTCTTTGGGTATTCTTTAATAAGCCACTCATGCATAGCACAGCCACCACAATGCTCTGTTTCCCCATCGTTCATCCAAAAGGATCCTTCAGGGATGCTAATGGCTGTAATGTACAGTAAGGGCTTGTCTTACCCACAAGGCCTCTGTTGTCTTTCTCCCCCCTGTTTATCATCACCAGTGAAATTGCAGGGCCGTTTTAGGAGGGGTTTATTGCAAAGAGAGACATTTAACTTCTTTGTGATGCTAATTCTTAAAAATGTGCTGCCTGGGTTTGTGTCTTTCAAGACAGGTAGTTTTATAAGGCTGGGATTTTTGAGGAGAAACAAACTGCTTTTATTTATAAAGGGAAAACGGTATTCAGGCTTTCTTTATGATCTCTCCAATCTGCGTTTTTAATTGAATGTACGTTTGCTTCCATTTTAAGATAAGTCACATGTACGTTTGTTTTATGCAGTAGAACGGAGACAGATCATCTTTCTTTTCTTTAAGAGACTAGCTCTTTGAGATTAAGTAGGCTGATTGTGTCCCTTTCACCGTCAGAATTACGGTTGGTAACCCTAGCCACCACTGTCTGCTAGAGGGCTTAGACACACACAGGCTCGTTGACACTCTCTGTTAATGTCATCTCACAGATTAGATTTCCTCATCACCATCTAACCGTAAGTCCCACAACCCTCGACATACATTTTCACTTTCCTGTTTTTCACAGTGCCAAAGCATGCCAGCAAGGCAGTGGTTCAACGTATCAAAGCTATGGTCTCAAAACAGAGATAACGATTTGGAAATGATAAAATATTATGGTTGATTTCGATGTTCGCGCGGAAGACTTCAGTCACTTGTCAGGTGTGTTTGATGCCATTGACACTTGACCAAGATACTTGAGTTTATTGAATGTGTCATTTTCTGCCTGGAAGTGAAAAGGGTACCTGTGCAGTGGTAAGCCCCTACAAGCACATCACACAGTGACAGCTGATGCGCTAGTACAACCCTGAAGCTATTGAAGTTTGGTCAAAACAGACCATGCTTGTTCTAAGGTTTTGTGTTGTCCTCCTGTATGTACACTGAACAAAAATATAAACGCAAAATTTGAAGTGTCGGTCCCATGTTTCATGAGCTGAAATTAAAGATCCCAGAAATGTTCCATATGCACAAAAAGCTTATTTCTCTCACGTTTTGTGCACAAATTAGTTTACATCCCTGTTAGTGAGCATTTCTCCTTTGCCAAGAGAATATATCCACCTGACAGGTGTGGCATATCAAGAACTGATAAAACAGCATGATGGTTACGCAGGTGCACCTTGTGCTGGGGGCAATAAAAGGCCACTCTAAAATGTGAAGTTTTACCACACAACACAATGCCACAGGCCGGTAGCCTAGTGATTAAGAGTGTTGGCCAGTAACTGAAAGGTTGCTGGTTTGAATCCTTGAGCTTACTAGGTGAAAAACCTGTCGATGTGCCCTTGAAAAAGGCACTTAACCCTAGTTGCTCTGGATAAGAGCATCTGCTAAGTGACTAAAATGTACTTCCTCAATGAAAAGTGTAACTGAGTATTGGAAAATATGTATTTGGTCTGTATAGCCAGGTTAGTCCATAACACCTGTGATGAGCTAGAAATATCCCACATCCTGTTGGTTAATGTTTGATCAATCAGAGAAGGGACTAAAATTGTCCTGTTTATTTTTAGTGTAGGGAGATGTTTGTATTGTGACAGTGTAGGGAGATGTTTGTATTGTAATAATGTAGAGAGATGTTTGAATTGTAATAGTGTAGAGAGATGTTTGAATTGTAATAGTGTAGAGAGATGTTTGTATTGTAATAGTGTAGAGAGATGTTTGTATTGTAATAGTGTAGAGACTACACCTCATAACACTATGGCATGTATGAAGACTACAACCTCATACAACTATTGAGCATGATGAGACTACACCTATACACTATGGCATGATGAACTACACCTCATACACTATGGCATGATGAAACTACACTCCATACACTATGGAATGATGAGAACTAACCCTCATACACTATGGCATGATGAGACTACCTCATACACTATGGAATGATGACTTACACTCATACAGCTATGGCATGATGAGACTACACCTCATACACTATTGCATGATGAGACTACACCTATACACATATGGCATGATGAGACTACACTCATACACTATGGCATGATGAGACTACATCCATCAACACTAGGCAGAATGAGCAACTACACCTCAATACACTGGATGATGAGATACACCTCATACACTATGGCATGATGAGACTACACTCATACACTATGGCATGATGAAGATACACCTCATACACTATGGCATGATGAGACTACACCTCATACACTATGGCATGATGAGACTACACTTCACTACACTATGGCATATGAGACTACACTCATACACTATGGCATGATGAGACTACACCTCATACACTATGGCAATGATGAGACTACCCCTCATACACTATGGCATGATGAGACTAACCCCATACACTATGGCATGATGAGACTAACACTCATACACTTGGCATGATGAGATACACTCATACACTATGGCATGAAATAATACACCTCATACACTATGGCATGATGAGACTACACCTCATACACTATGGCATGATGAGACTACACCTCATACACTATGGCATGATGAGACTAACACTCAATACACTATGGATGATGAACTACAACTCATAACACTATGCATGATGAGACTACACCCTCATACACTATGGCATGATGAGCACACCTCATACACTATGGCATGATGAGACTAACCTCATACACTATGGCAGATGAGACTACTCATACACTATGGCAATGATGAAGACTACACCTCATACACTATGGCATGATGAGACTATATACATCATAACATCTATGGCATGATGAGACTACACTCATACACTATGGCATGATGAGATCTACACCTCATACACTATGGCATGATGAGACCTAACCTCATACACTATGGCATGATGAGACTACAACCTCATACACTATGCATGATGAGACTAACACTCATACAACTATGACTATGATAGACTATACCTCATACACTATGCAATGATGAGACTACACCTCATACACTATGGCATGATGAGACACACCTCATACACTATGGCATGATGAGACTACACACTCATACACTATGGATGATGAGACTATCACTTCAATACCACTATTGGCATGATGAGACTACACCTCATACACTATGGCAATGAGACTTAATACACATCTCATACATATGGCATGATGATAATAACCTCATCACACTATGGCATGATGAGACTAAACCTCATACACTATGCAATGATGAGACCCACTCATACCATGGCATGAATGAGACTACACTCATACACTATGGCATGATGAGACTACACCTCATACACTATGGCATGATGAGACTTACACACCTCACATACACTATGCAATGAAATGAACTACACTCATACACTATGGCAATGAACTAACACCTCATACACTTGGCATGATGAGACTACATCTACAACACTATGGCATGATGAGACTACACCTCATACACTATGGCATGATGAGACTACCCTCATACAATGACATGAATGAATCTATACATCCACTCATACACTATGGGCATGATGAGACTACACTCATACACCTATGGCAATGATGAGACTTACACCCAATACACTATGACATGATGATGCAGACCATAACACACCATCTATTATACACTATGAACATGATGAGACTACACCTCATCACACTATGGCAGATGATAGACAACCATACACTATCTGATATACACTCATACACTTGGCATGATGAGATCATATCATCTACATACAAACTCTGGCATGCAATGAATAACACCTCATCACCTATGGCATCATCGAGAAACACACCTCATACACTATGGCATGATGAGTAACTATCACCTCATACACTATGGCATCGACGAGACTACATCCATACACTATGGCATGATGAACTACACCTCATACAACTAAATTGGCATGAGATAGATACACCATACACTATGGCATATGAACTACACCTCATACACTATGGCATGATGAGATAACATACCTCATACACTAATGGCATGATGAGACTACAATCATAACACTACAGCAGCACCTATACACGCATGATGAGACTACACTCATACACTATGCATGGATGAAACTATCCATCAATACATTAAGCATGATGAGAACATTACACCTCATACACTATGGCATGATGAGACTACACCTTCATACACTATATGGCATGATGAGACCTAACTACTACATACACTATGCATGATGATGACTACACCTCATACACTATGGCATATGAGACTACACTCATACATATGGCATGATGAGACTACACTATCACCTATGGCATTGATGAGACTACAACCTCATATACACATGACATGCATGAGACTACACCTCAATACACTAATGCAATGATAGACTCACTACAAGATCATTACACTGATTGCATGATGAGACTACCACCTTCATACACTATGGCATGATGAGACTACACCTCATACAACTTAGCATGAATGACGATACACCTCATAACACTATGCATGATGAGACTAAACCTCATACATCTTGGCCATGATGAGACTCAACCTCATATCACTTTGGCATGCATGAGAATCTACATACATACACTTGCATGATGAGATACACCTCTCGTTGCATAAAAACCTTAACCTCATACACTCTAGCATGATGAAGACTACATCTCAATACACATATGGACATTGATGAATAAGCATCCTCAAACCACTATGGCATGATGAGACACACCCACTCACTATCACTGATGTAAGACATCATACCAGCAATAGACTACACTCAACCCATGGCAATGAGCTACATCTACACTATGCATGATGACGACTACACCTCATACACTTATGACATGATGAGACATACACCCTCATACACTATGACATGATGAGACTTACACCTCATACACTAATGGCATGCAACTATGATATTGATCTGGACAACACCCTGTCGTTCTCAAACATACTCATCAAGGCGTGACCCGTTCCTGTAGGTTCATGTCTACAACATTCGCAGAGTACGACCTGCGTCACGCAGGAAGCGGCGCAGGTCCTAATCCAGGCACTTGTCATCTTCCCATCCTGGATAACCGTGCAACTCGCTTGTTGGCTGGGCTTCCCGCCTGTGCCATTAAACCCCACACTCATCCAGGAACGCCCGCAGCCCGTCTGGTGTTCAACTTTCCCAAGTTCTCTCACGGTCACCCGCTCCTCCGCTCTCATCCACTGGCTTCCAGTTGAAGCTCGCATCCGTTCCAAACCATGGTGCTTGCCTACGGAGCTGTGAGGCGGAACGGCACCTCCGTACTTCAGGCTCTGATCAGGCCCTACACCCAAACAAGGGCACTGCGTTCATTCCACCCGGCCTGCGCCCCCTGCTGCCCTACCCTATCTTGAGGAAGTACAGTTCCCGCTCAACCCAGTCAAAACTGTTCGCTGCTCTGGCACCCCAATGGTGGAACAAAACTCCCTCACGCCGCCAGGTCAGCGAGTCAATCACACCTCCGGAAGACACCTGAAACCCACCTCTTTAAAGGAATACCTAGGATAGGATAAAGTAATCCTTCTAACCCCCCCCCCTTAAAAGAGTTAGATGCACATTGTAAAGTGGTTGTTCCACTGATATCATAAGGTGAATGCACCCAAATTTGTAAGTCGCTCTGGATAAGAGCGTCTGCTAATGACTTAAATGTAATGTAATGCTGCATTGATGAGGACTACACCTCATACACTATGGCATTGATGAGACTACACCTCATACACTATGGCATGATGAGACTATCACTCATACACTTATGGCATGATGAGACTAACACCTCATACACTTATGCATGATGAGACTTACACCTCATACACTGAATGATAGGACTACACCTCATACACTATGCATGATAGACTACACCTCAATACACTATGGCATGATGAGACTACACCTCATACACTATGGCATGATGAGACTACACCTCATTACACTGATGGCTACATACACTATGCATGATGAGACTACACCTCATACACTCTGGCATGATAGAGACCACATCTCATACTCTATGGCATGATGAGACTACACCTCATACACTATGGCCTGATGAGACTACACTCATACACTATGGCATGATGAGACTACACCTCATACACTATTGCATGATGAGACTAACACTCATACACTATGGCATGATGAAATACACCTCATATACACTATGGCATGATGAGACTACACCTCATACCACTATGGCATGATGAAGACTACACCTCATACACTATGGCATGATGAGACTACACCTCATACACTATGGCATGATGAGACTACACCTCACACTATGGCATGATGATACTAACCTCATACACTATGGCATGATGAGACTACACCTCATACACATGGCATGATGAGACTACACCTCATGCATATGGCAATGACATACACCTCAACACTATGCATGATGGACTACACCTCATACACTATGGCATGATGAGACTACACCTCATACACTATGGCATGATGAGCTACACTCATACACCATGGCATGATGAGACTACACCTCATACACTATGGCATGATGAGACTACACCTCATACACTAGGCATGATGAGACTAACCTCATGCAGTATGGAATGATCAGACAGTTGGTCAGCAATAAGGACTCTCTGAAGCCTTGGCCAGTTTACTCAATAATGGCTCATATAAAAGACCAGATTAAATTGACTGACCCTCATATATATTAATTATTGTAGCTACTTGACCAAAAAAACATTTCAGGATGCTGTGTGTCACAGGCCATCAATATTCCTTTAATTGCTGTTAGTTATTGCTCTACTTTGTTACTGCTGAGGACGCTTGGATGGCGTCTCCAGTGGTCAGTTTATCCCCGGGGCAGGGCGGCAGGCAGGAGAATGCTAAATGGTTCCGCAAACAATTTGATTATGCCGTTTAATTCCTGTCATATAGATCTCCCTGGAAGGCCTGCTTGCTGATGCACTCATTTTCTCTACTGAGTCTCTCTCTCCTCTCTCTCTCTCTCTCTCTCTCTCCTCATCTCTCCTCATTCCTCTCTCCTTCTCTCTCTCTCCTCCCTCTTTCTGTGTACAGCAGTATTGTGCTGAGTCTGACCCGCTGACTGCACCACGCCATACACAAGCCACTGGATATATCTGTTTCTCTGTAGACCTGTAGACTCCAGATCAATAGTGACTCCTTCCTCAGAGTTTATGAACCACAACCCATGTCTGTGTTCCCACTGTCTCCACTGTCCAGCCCCAAATCTCTGCTACACCCACTGTTCACTGCCATTCACAGTCCAGCCCGGAGCTTCACTGCCCAGCCCCGGAGCTTCACTGCCCAGCCCCGGAGCTTCACTGCCCGCCCCGGAGCTTCACTGCCCAGCCCCGGAGTTCAC
>NW_019943353.1:195864-218168 GCF_002910315.2 Salvelinus sp. IW2-2015
AGGAAGATGTTTGTAAGTTTATAGTGTAGAGAGATGTTTTGTAATGTAATAGTGTAGGAAGATGTTTTAATTGTAATAGTGTAGAGAGATGTTTGTATTGTAATATTGTAGAGGAGATGTTTGTATTGTAATATGTGGTAGGGATGATGTTTGTATTGTAATAGTGTTAGGAAGATGTTTGTATTGTAATAGTGTAGGAAGATGTTTTGTATTGTAAAGTGTAGGAAGAGATGTTTGTATTGTAATAGTGTATGAGAGATGTTTGTACTATAATAGTATATTTCGGCTGGGTCATGACGATACACCAGCATACCTATGGCATGATGAGACTACACCTCATACACTATGGCATGATGAGACTACACCTCATACACTATGGCATGATGAGACTACACTCATACACTATGGCAATGATGAGACTACACTCATAACTATAGGATGATGAGACTACCCTCATACACTATGGCATGATGAACACCACTCATACACTATGGCATGATGAGACTACACTCATAACTATAGCTGATGAGACTAAACCTCATACACTATGGCATGATGAGACTAACCCATCACTATGCATGATAAGACTACACCTCATACACTATGGAATGATGAGACATACATCTCATACGCTATGGCATGATGAGACTACACTCATACACTATGGCATGATGAGACTACTTCATACTATGGAATGATGAGACTACACCTCATACACTATGGCATGATGAGACTACACCTCATACACTATGGCATGATGAGACACAAACTCATACACTATGCATGATAGACTAACCTCATACACTATGGCATGATGAGACTACACCTCATACACTATGGCATGATGAGAAACACAATTCATACCTATGGCATGATGAGACACACTATACACTAGGCATGATGAGACTATACCTCATACACTATGGCATGATGAGACTACCTCATACACTATGGTCAATGATGAGATACACTCATACACTATGGCATGATGAGCATACACCTCATACACTATGCATGAAAGACTACACCTCATACACTATGGCATGATGAGCTACATCATACACTATGGCATGATGAGACAACACCTCATACACTATGGCATGATGAGACAACATCTCATACGCTATGGCATGATGAGACAAACCTCATACACTATGGCATGATGAGACAACACCTCATACCACTATGGCAATGATGAAGGCTACACCTCATACACTATGGCATGATGAGACTACACACTCATACACTATGGCATGATGAGATACAACCTCATACACTGGATGATGAGACAACACCTCATACCTATGCATGATAAGACTACCACCTCATACACTATGGCATGATGAGACTACACTCATACACTATGGCATGATGAGACTACACCTCAATACACTATGGATGATGAGACTAACACTCATACACTATGGCATGATGAGACTACACCTCATACACTATGGCATGATGAGATACACCTCATACACTATGGCATATGAGACTACACCTCATATCACTATGGCATGATGAGACTACACCTCATACACTATGGCATATGAGACTACACTCATACCATATGGCATGATGAGAAACACCTCATACACTATGGCATGATGAGACTAACACTCATACACTATGCATGATGAGACTACACCTCATACATATGGAATGATGAGACTACACTCATACACTATGGCATGATGAGAAACACCCTCATACACTATGGCATGATGAGACTACACTCATACACTACTGGCATGATGAGACTAACTCATACACTATGGCATGATGAGACTGACACTCATACACTATGGCATGATGAGACTACACTCATACTACTGGCATGATGAGACACACACTCATACGCTATGGCATGATGAGACCACACTCATACACTCTGGCATGATGAACTACACTCATACACTATGGCATGATGAGACTCATCTCATACCTATGGCATGATGAGACACAACACTCATACACTACGGCATGATGAGACTATACCTCATTACCTCTGGCAATGATGAGACAACTATACACTATGGCATGATGAGACTACACCTCATAACACTATGCATGATGAGACAACACCCTCATACACTATGCCATGAAAGACTAACTCATACACTATGGCATGATGAGACTACACTCATACACTAATGGCATGATGAGACACACACTCATACACTATGGCATGATGAGACAACATCTCATACCCTATGCATGATGAGACTACACCTCATACATATGGCATGATGAGACAACACCTCATACATATGGCATGATGAGCTACACCTCATACACTATGGCATGATGAGAGCTACACCTCATACACTACTTGGCATGATGAGACTACACCTCATACACATGGCTGATGAGACAACACTCATACACTAGCCATGATAAGACTACACCTCATACACTATGGCATGATGAGACTACACTCATACACTATGGCATGATGAGACAACACCTCATACACTATGGATGATGACCTACACCTCATACACTATGGCATGATGAGACTACACCTCATACACTATGGCATGATGAGACTACATCCTCATACACTATGGCATGATGAGACTACACTCATACACTATGGCATGATGAGACTACACCTCATCACTATGGCATAATGAGACTACACCTCATACACTATGGCATAATGAGACTACACTCATACACGTATGGCATGATGAGACAACACCTCATACACTATGGGCATGATGAGACCAACCTCATACACTATGGCATGATGAGAACTACACCTCATACACTATGGCATGATGAGACTACACCTATACACTATGGCATGATGAGACTACACCTCATACACTATGGCATGATGAGACTACACCTCATACACTATGGCATGATGAGACTACACCTCATACACTATGGCATGATGAGACAACATCTCATACACTATGGCATGATGAGCCTACATCATACACTATGGCATGATGAGACTACACCTCATACACTATGGCATGATGAGACTACATCATACACTTGGATATGAGACAACTCATACCTATGGCATGATGAGACTAACACCTCATACACTATGGCATGATGAGCATACACCTCATAACACTATGGCATGATGAGACTAAACTCATACATATGGCATGATGAGACTAACCTCATGCAGTATGGAATGATCAGACAGTTGGTCAGCAATAAGGACTCTCTGAAGCCTTGGCTGTTTACTAAATAATGGCCCATATAAAAACACAGATTAAATTGTCTGACCCTCATATACTTAATTATTGTAGCTACTTGACCAAATAAATTTTTCAGGATGCTTTGTGTCACAGGCCATAATATTCCTTAAATGCTGTTAGTTATTGCTCTACTTTGTTACTGCTGAGGACGTTGGATGGCAGTCTCCAGTGGTCAGTCTAGCCGGGGCAGGGCGGCAGGCAGGGGAATGAGATTTAACATTTAACATTTAAGTCATTAGCAGACGCTCTTATCCAGAGCGACTTACAAATTGGTGCATTCACCTTATGATATCCAGTGGAACAACCACTTTACAATAGTGCATCTAACTCTTTTAAGGGGGGGGGGGTTAGAAGGATTACTTTATCCTAATCCGCAGGTATTCTTAAAGAGGTGGGGTTTCAGGTGTCTCGGGAAGGTGGTGATTGACTTCCGGCTGACGCTGGTGTCGTGAGGGAGTTTGTTCCACCATTGGGGTGCCAGAGCAGCGAACAGTTTTGACTGGCTGAGCGGGAATGTACTTCCCAGAGGTAGGGAGCGACGCAGGCCAGAGGTGGATGAACGCAGTGCCTTGTTGGGTGTAGGGCCTGATCAGAGCTGAGGTAAGGTGCGTTCCCTCACAGCTCCGTAGCAAGCACCATGGTCTTGTAAGGATGCGAGCTTCAACTGGGAAGCCAGTGAGAGAGCGGAGGAGGGGGTGACGTGAGAGAACTTGGGAAGTTGAACACCAGACGGGCTGCGGCGTTCTGGGATGAGTTGTAAGGGGTTTAATGGCACAGCAGGGAGCCCAGCCAACAGCGAGTTGCAGTAATCCAGACGGGAGATGACAAGTGCCTGATTAGGACCTGCGCCGCTTCCTGCGTGAGCAGGGTCGTACTCTGCGAATGTTGTGAGCATGAACCTACAGGAACGGGTCACCGCCTTGATGTTAGTTGAGAAACGACAGGGTGTTTGTCCAGGATCACGCCCAAGGTTCTTAGCATCTGGGAGGAGGACCAATGGAGTTGTCAACCGTGACTGGCGAATCATGAACGGGCAGTCCTTCCCGGAGGAAGAGCAGCTCCGTCTTGCCGAGGTTCAGCTTGAGGTGGTGAATCCGTCATCCACGATCTGAATCTGCACTGCACACGAGATGGCGATCAGCCACCTGGTCAGAAGGGGAGAAGAGAGGAAAGAATTAGTGTGTCCTGCATAGCAATGATAGGAGAGACCAGTTGAGGATATTGACACAGAGCCAGGATGTTGGTGATAGCGAGAAATAGGAGAGGTAGCTAGCTACGAGCCTGGGGACACCAGTGTGAGAGCAGTGTGCGGAGACAGATTCTCGCCACGCACCTGGTAGGACGACCTGTCAGGTAGGACGCAATCCAAGCGTGGGCCGCGCCGGAGATGCCCGTGGAGAGGGTGAGAGGAGATCTGATGGTTCACAGTATCAAAGGCAGCCGATAGTCTAGAAGGATGAGAGCAGAGGAGAGAGAGTTAGTTTTTAGCAGTGCGGAGCGCCTCCGTGACACGAGAAGAGCAGTCTCAGTTGAATGACAGTCTTGAAACCTGACTGATTTGGATCAAGAATGATCATTCTGAGAGAGATAGCAAGGAGAGCCTGGCCAAGGACGCACGTTCAAAGTTTTGGAGAAAAGAAAGAAGGGATACTGGTCTGTAGTTGTTGACATCGGAGGGATCGAGTGTAGTTTTTTTCAGAAGGGGTGCAACTCTCGCTCTCTTGAGAACGGAAGGGACGTAGCCAGCGTCAAGATAGATTGATGAGCGAGGTGAGGTAAGGGAGAAGGTCTCCGGAAATGGTCTGGAGAAGAGAGGGGGGATAGGGTCAAGCGGGCAGTGTGTTGGCGGCCGGACCCGTCACAATACAGCGAGTATTTTCATTCTTGGAGAGACGAGGGAGAAAGAGGTAGGTATCATCTAGGGTATGTTTTGTTGTGTGTGTTGTTGTATTCATGAACTTCATCGCGGTTGGTCGTGGGTGTGGGTGGCTTAGGTGTGGAAGTTTGAGGTTATCGGATGGGTGTTGGTGTGCTGGTGTGGTTGGGTGTTGGTTGTGGGTTGGGTGTGGTTGTGGGTTTGTGGGTTTGTGTTTTGTTGTTGGGGTGGTTGTGTTGTGGTGGGGTTGTTGGTTTGTGGGTTGTTGGGGTTGTGTGTTTTGTTTGTGTTCAGTAAGAGTGTTGTTGAGGTGGGGTTTTGTTGTTTGTTGTGAAGGTCGATGGTCAGTTCGTGAGAGGAGGTTGGGGTTGTGTGTTTGGGTTGGGGTTTTGGTTGTGTTGGTTGTCTGGTGGTGGGTTGGGTGTGGTGGGGTTGTTTTGGTTGTGGTGTTGTGGGTGGTGTTTGTTGTAGTCATGTGTGTGGTGGATGAGGGGGCAGATCAAAGGAGGGAGGGAGAAGGTGGCAAAGAGCTTCCTAGGGTTAGAGGGATGCTTGAATTAGAGTGGTAGAAATTGGCTTTAAGGGCAGCAGAGAAGAAGAGTAGAATGTTAGAGAGGAGGGATGAAAGGCATGCAGGTCGCCAGGGAGGCGAGTTTTCCTCCATTTCCGCTGACTGCCGGAGCTGTTCTGTGCGCTGCGCCAGAAACAATATTTATACACAGTGTTGATGAGACTACACTCATCACTATGGATGATGAACTAACCTCATCACTATGGCATGAATGAGACTACACTATAAACTATAGCATGGATGAGACTAACCTCATGACACTATGGCATCGATGAGCAAACTCTCATCCACTATGCCATGATGAAGACTTACTACTAATAAACTATAGATGATGAGACTACACTATAACTCTGGCCATGATGGAGACTACAGCACCTCAAGCCTATCATTTTTATGTCGCAAACAATTTGATTATGCCCTGTTAATTCCTGTCAATAGATTTCCCCCTCTGGATGGCATGCTTGCTGATGCACTAATTTCTCTTCTCGATCTCTCTCCCTTCTTTCTGTGTACCAGGCTCCAGTATGTGCTGAGTCTGACCCGCTGCACCGCACAAGCCATACACAAGCCACGGAATATCAGTACTGTTTTCTCTGTAGACCTCGTAGACATCCAGATCTAATAGTGACTCCTTCC
This sequence comes from Salvelinus sp. IW2-2015, assembly GCF_002910315.2. Classification (NCBI taxonomy): domain Eukaryota; kingdom Metazoa; phylum Chordata; class Actinopteri; order Salmoniformes; family Salmonidae; genus Salvelinus; species Salvelinus sp. IW2-2015. The sequence continues at coordinate 202,172 of NW_019943353.1, forward strand.
TCAGAGTTTCATGACACAACAGCCCATCGTCTGTGTTCCCACGTGTCTTCCACTGATCCAGCCCAAATCTTCGCTAACAAACACCACTTGTTCACTGCATTCACTGTCCACCGGACTTCTGCCCAGCTCCAGAGTGTAGGAGTAGCCCCTGGAGCCCTGCTACACCCACTGTCCACTGCCCAGCCCTGGACCTCTAGCCTGGCCCCAAATCGGTTTGTGCTGCACAGCCAACCTCCTATTATGCCAAGCAGGATCTAGGATCCCACAGGTTCCCACTGGGTCTAGTTTTTAGACAAATGCTGGTGAGACCTCTGACTGGTTGCAGTGTAGACACACTGGTATAGGCTAGGCCTCAGTCCCTCCCTGTGTTGAGTTTAAATGTAGCATGGAGAGTTGGGGGTTAACCATTAACATGAAGACAGACTGTCCTTTAGTTTACAGACAGACTGAAAAATGAGGAATGAACACAGAGCTCTCAGGCAGTCACAGTTGCCTAGTTCCCAAAATTAACATTTCAATTCAAAACCAATAATAACGCATTGTGTGTTAGCTGAATGAACTCTAACAGCAAAGGGAAGGCGATACCTCCTGTTCGTTCRCTGTAAATGAAACAGCTCCTTCATCCCAACTCCCTCCGTCCATCTAAAAAGGCCACACAGCTAACAATACCCAGGAATCACCCTCACTAATATCAAGTTCTGTATGGAGAGGATGTTTCTCCCGCCACCCGGGTTCTGCCAAAGACTGCGCTTTCTTTTAGAAAAGGGACATATTGTGTTTTCCGTGTAACATTATATTTCTTATCTTTATCTATTTGGGGATGTGTTTCATTTAGTTTTGGTCCCAGCTGCGTTACTAGTGGACCACATCAGCACTGCTTGGTTGTTGTTGGTTACAGGGCAGCTGTAGTGGTTGAACTAACTACATGATGTGTGTTTCCATTGCTTACTTCTCTGTGGGTAGTTTTATATGAATAGTTTTATGTCATTCCCACCGTTTTATTGACTTTTAAGACAGGTGGCATTTCACTGATCAACAATTTGCTATTTGAAATGTTAGGTAGCAGCAACCACCCAATTGTCCTGTTTCTCTAGTGTATATGAGTCTGTGTGTTTCACTTCATAGACAGCCCCCTGATATGCTCAGTGACAGGTGATCCCGGCAAATGAACACTATGTGCAGTTTTTTGGTGCAACTTGGCTCCTGAAAGTAGGATTTGGAGCCAAACTGTGAAACCCTGCCAAGAACATGTTACAGTAGGCCTTTGCTACATGACTCTCCTCTACTCCCTTTTACCAGAGAGCAGATTACCTATCTGGGAGGTGAGGGGAAGGAACATGGGGCAATTTCAAGAGAGAGTAGTGGCTTTTTCTATTGAGGCAGGGAGGTCTGAGAGGCTGTCTACTGGCTGTCTGCTCAGAGTGATGCTAGAGGTAAGGTGTGTTTATTCTGAGTGAGCGACTCCTCAGATGGCCTTCAGTAGACTGTTAAGAGGAGACTTGCCCCAGTGTGTTAAAGTCATGAGGCTGATGTTTCACTTCTTCTCCATGATACTGCATAGGCCAGGCCATCCATGGCACCAAACAGAGCAGAGACTCACACAGGATACACAGGATGGCCAATTAAAGAGGATATGATGCATGTACACACACACAGACACCACAACAACATACTGGAACAGCTGGTACATGAATAGATGATATGTCACCATACTATACTGTGTAGAATGTGAGTGCTTCTTTTAGGGTTGTGTTGTTTGTCTAGTAGTGATGACATCACCACTGCCTCAACCACAAGGCGGGCTGCTCCCTCCACTCATAAGACACTGCTGGGACCGGCAACCCCTAGGTTGTCAATGAGTCTGTCTTGATCTGAGGATTAAGACGTTCCAATTACAGCCTGGTGCTGGAGGTTTGTCAGCATCGATGTGGACGCCCGTCCTGTCGATGGACCCCGTGCATATTCCAGGACCTTGTTGAGTGACAGGCGCCAACCTGGGTTTTTATGCCAAATACACTTACAGTATTGTGTGTGCACTTGTACGTTGTGTGTGTGTGTGTGTGTGTGTGTGTGTGTGTGTGTGTTGTGTGTGTGTGTGTGTGTGTTGGTGGTGTGGTGTGTGTGTGTGTGTGTGTGTGTGTTGTGTGTGTGTGTGTGTGTGTGTGTGTGTGTGTGTTGTGTGTGGAATGCATGCGTGCCTGAGTGCGAGCGTGTATCCACGACAAGTAGTAATAGTATGTTTACACATTCATTGTGTGTTCATGCTCATTGGATGTCTCTACTTGCATCACAGTTGATACCCTATCTGTCAGTCCATGCTGTATGGTCTTAAACTAGCTGCCCATGTTCTAGTCTCAGTGTAGAATATATGCTGTGACTCAGAGTGTAACAGTTCACCAGTTAAAATCACCTCTACTATCATTGCCTAGGAGCCAGCAGGGACTTTACACCCAAGAGTGCTGGGTCATGTGACACATGTTAGATACTTAATATTCACCACCTGGTGTTATTTACATGCCATTAAAAGTGAGATGGGAGCTGCTGGCTCGGCGCTGCAACTGAAACATTGTTACTTTGTACACACACATCGTATAGGTATACGAATAAGATATGTGTGTGTCAGGGAGAGACATTTCTGTGTGTCTTGAAGGATAGTTAATTAAGGCATTTGTTTTTGTAACCATCTCACAAACTTTCAATAAGTTTTCCTCCATGTACAGTATTTGATAGCAACATGACTGGTATAGGCCTGGGTGGTGTAATGCTATCCGAGGGAGATGTTAGAAGCCTGTAATTAAATATGAATGGAGTTCTGTTCGCTTCCCGGCCAGTTTGTTTGATTGAGTGCTGAACTGGGAGGAAAAAGCTCATCAAATCAGTTTGTTCGTGTCATTCTACACCCCTAACAACAGCCCCTGACAGACAGGGAATCTCGGTGTTCCCTTCTGTTTGAATGGGCGGACGGGAAMGAAGGAATCACCTGTATTCAAAGTTAATGGATTTGAAATAACCCACGAGGCCTGGGATTTAAMGAGAGCTGGATTAACCAAATGAAAAAAGGGGGACCTCCCTCTGCGTCGGCCTGGCTCACATTGCATAACAACATTTTCAAATTACATGGCGGAGCAGATAATTCACTTATTCTGAGTAATTGGGTGCTGACCAGGGTTAATATGTTTGGTGTCATTAAATGGAAATGTTCTGTTGTAAGTGGAACTGTATGATACATGGAGCTGTTTCAATAGATCTGCTCTGAGCTCCGTTAGAGTTCTCTCTCTCTCTGCTGCCGGCTAGCTAGCTGGGGACCTGTTTTATTTGAGGCAACTCAAGCATGAATTCTGCTCTGAGGCAAAAGATCGGGACAGTTATATTCAGTTCTGTTTGGTGCCCGGCTGAATGAAATGACCTTTAAGATAAAGCGAATCTCTTGAGCAAGTCAGGTGAAGAAAGGAGAGACAGATGGATTGAAAGGAACTTTTTAAATACAGCTAGTGTCAGAGGGCTGGTAGCCATGGGTAGTTAAAAGACTGTTGGTCACTGTTAATCCCTCTTTGCCATCATCACAATGTTATAGAGGAGGAGCCGGTCCACGTGGACACTCCTTATTTTGATACCAAGGGAGATTGACCAGCAGGGAATTACTTCTCTCAATCCCTCATGTTTTCTTTTTTTGTTTAAATATAAACTGTCAGAGCAAAGTCTTGATGATCCCTTGCTTACTTGCTAAATTATTTTGTGTGGAAAATCGAACTAACAGAGGCGAAGCAGGGTTTTCTGTTTTCTGGAGGCCAGTTAATTAACTTGCTCCTTCAACCTCCATTCAGATGGCAACGTCCTGTAATTAGTTCTTCACATAAAACAGAGCTATTTTCTTTGGATGGGTCAACTTGAATTCCTCCTAACTCTACTGGAGGAGAATGACTCCCTCCAAGTCGTGGCTTCAGGAGAGGCCTCATAACCTGCATTTTCTCACTGATAAGCTGTAACACTCTAAAACCTAACCGAATGTGAAAAAATGAGAACCATTAAAAGCCTGAAGAATGTGGTAATACAGTCAGTTCGGGGAACAACAAAACAAGCACTCTGGTTGGTTGGTTCGTTACTGGTTGTCTGGTTGTTGTTGTTGTGCCAGTCTGGTGTCTTTGGGCAGTGCCAACCCCAACTTGCCAACACACTGTTTCACTGCCACTAACAAAAGGCTGGCTAACTTTCAGGGACTTTTTTAGAAGTTAATCATGTACCCTAGAGTGGCGCGACACAGAAACACTGGTGTTTCTAAACCTTCCCCTGCAGCTCTGCCCATAATTGGCTCTCCAACTGACTGCCTCTGCTTCCTGTCAGCGTTATATCTGTGTTCACACCAACACCGGCCCAACTGCCCAGCATGCGAAGACATTTGTTCCTCTGGAAACATGGCCGCTGGTTTGATCTCTGGACGGTGAAAGCAAAGTGGCCGGTGTCTAACAATAGTTATATGCATGGGGAGGATTTTAGAGGCTGCGCTCACATGGGGAAGATTTTAGAGTCTGCGCTCATATAGGGAGGATTATACAGGTTACGCTCACATGGAGAGGATTTTAGAGGCTGCAATTGTATAGTGAGGATTTTAGAGGCTGCACTCACTGCCTTGAGTTGGAAGTTGGGTAGAAAACGTCCTCCCTGCCTCACTTGCTCTCTGTGTAGAGCTTATTACAATGGCCATGTTACATTTTTATATTTCTGTTTTACGTATCAGATTTAGCATTTCAACTAAAGTTGTTTTTAGGTAACAAAATGATATATACCATTTTGAAAAGTGTATACTGTAATCTCAATAGCTTTATTCTAAATTGTGAGAAGGGTACATTAACTCAGCGACATCTCTATTTGTTATGAAGTGGCCGGGGTGTTGGTTAATTTGGTGTAAATGTATATATTTCTCAACAGTATGTCAGCCTAGCTTATTTTTTCACCWGTAAAAGCACACCTTCAATTAAGTGTTTTCAAAGCATTATCAAACACRCCTCAGTGTTGGTAAAGCTATGCWTGGAATGAATAATTYCATACAATCTTRTGTTGTGAGCTTGGAAGAACAAGTACACGTTTTCATTTAATGAGCAACTTATCWTAATGAACAGATTGGTCGGTGTATGAGAGGGAGGCAAGCAGCGATGTAGAGCGGAAGAGAATGTGATTTTGATATCGACACATGCACAGGGAATCTGACATCAAAATTGGAAATGTACAGACGCTGCTGACACCTCTATGTGTGGAGGGAGGCTCTTCCTGTGCAGCTGCCAAACAACACCTCTGAGTCCCAGCCAGCCAGCCAAGCAGGCAGCCAGCCAAGCAGCCAGCCAGCCAGCCAAGCAGCCAGCCAGCCAGCCAGCCAAGCAGCCAGCCAGCCAGCCAAGCAGGCAGCACCCATAGAACTCTACAGACTTTCATGTCATTATCAGCACCTCTGCCTCGCTAATAATATTGCAGTGGAAATTAGACTTGCATGCATTGGAATTTGTTTTGCTAGTTTTCATTAGAAGAAGTTGTGATGTTAGCTCATTTTCAGTGTGCGGGATGTCAAGACACCTATTCTTGGAAAACACAATTTGGCCTGCCAGCTTGGAGTAGTGTAATGGAAAAATGCTAAGTACACGCTTTCATTAAGTACAACCTTTGAAATATCAGTTTGAAACATTTGAGTTTGTGGAATTTATTTTCATTTCTCTTGTTTCACTTACTTAAATGAAAAAATGCTCAGGCTTAAAAAAGCACATTATGAGATTGAAGTTTGACTGGTCATATATTCACCTTTTCTGATTGATGATGAATTTACCAATAGCAGGTCTAACAGCTTTGAACATCATATTGTGTGTTTATTGGTCTTTTGAGGCAGACCAAAAGTCTTCTGACAGATATCTAAGCCAGGTACACAGAGAAAATACTCATGTTGCAGCTGCCTCACCACATGTTTGTAATGGACACCCTTTGTAATGCAGAACCCAACCAGCCCTCTTCACTGTACTGAACATTTCATTTCAATATGACTGAAARGTTTCTCTGACTGTTCTCCCATTCATAGTGAGGTTAGATTTGTTTGGGATTTTTTTTGTAAACCACACACTGATGAACATCCTGCCTCTAGAACATTTAATTATAACCGTTCTATTTGGTTCACTTCCTGTGCTCTCTTTTTAAAGCAATGTTTGTTTTTGGGCGTCAAAATTATATTATTGTACCATGTCGTTACTGCAATCAGGCATTTGTCATTTGAAATTACTATGTATTTTAATTTAGATTTTTTGTGGATTTAAAATTGATAATCCTCATAACCGTTCATACTGCATATGAACCTCTAAATTATTTTAAAAAACATGGTTTTATGTAAATATCGTTTTTTTTAATCATAAAATAGCAGTGGGCTGATGCTAAATATGACCATGTGACTGCAGCATGGGTTTCTGGTGACAGACTGTAGGATTTTGTTTTGTTCTGTCAGCATGTGGTTGTAACTGAACTGTAAACAATGTTACTATTTACTTCACTATGCTGCTGCTCAAAGCATTCGACCAACCACCCAACTACCGATCCCACCCACCTACCCAGTCAAAAAGACGAGGGCTAAGCCAAATTGACGCTGCTTTATCTTAAAGGCAGTGAAAACAATATACGGCCAGCTCTACCATAAGTCATGTCTTTTATTGCAGCGGGAGCTCAGCTAGTGTGACTGTCCCAGCTCTGGAGCACCGAAAAAGGCTTCTTTATGAATGGCAGCAGAAAGTCTGTGAATGATAACGGTCATTAATATGTCCATTGAGGGTCACCACATTCATGCCACATATCAAATCCCCTGTGAATGAGATCAGTTCCCTCCTGTCAGAGCCCATTACATCTGTCCCACAGCCTCAGAGAGCAGCCCCAGTGAGTAGCCAGGCTGGCCAGCTGACAGGGGAGAAACCATAGCCACCTAGTCCAGCCTATCGGCCAGCCACAGCCTCACAGCCAGCCCAGACATTAGCATTATAAAATAAGCAATCAGCTGGAATGAACAAGGGGAGAAGGGTGGGGGACATATCCAAACTTTGGTCATTGTAGGCATACTGAGAATATTGTGCATGTGATATAATATGATATATTAACAACTATCAATACACTTGTGCGCACACACACATGCATATAATTTTGGGTACTGTGTGGCTCAGTTGATAGAGCATGGCACTTGCAATGCCAGGGTTGTGGGTTTGATTCACACAGGGTACGAGTACAAATGAAAATGTTTCACCTCAAGTCGCTCTGGATAAGAGTGTCTGGTAAAATTATACAATATGAGTTGGTATAATTTGATATTTAATTAATTTCATTTTCTATAAATATTTATGTACATGTTTAATATCACCAGTATAAATAGTAGTTGTCATTAATAAACTGAAAATAAGCATCTTAGGTAAGTATACTTTGTTTTCCATGAAGGTTTATTTTCTAAGGAACTAAACTCTCCTTGAGACTGCATTGAAAATAGACTCCACTTCTGCTTGATTTGCCTTCGCATAGAAAATGGCATTGTACCTTTCTGTGACTTTGGAAAATAATTGAGTTAAAACACTCAATAAAACATTAATTAGTTTAGCRGTCTGGTGCAGATAACAWWAAACCCTATGTAATTCATATTGATTAGAATATGCACATTGAATGTAACCTCCTAAGACAAGTTTCCTTTATTAAGTAGACACAAAGCTCAGGTCATTATTCGTACAAAGAAGGATCACTTTAGATTTTATCATTCACATAAAAAGGTTTGATTGGATTTTTCTTTCTGAGGAAGCTTGGACAATCTATTTTAGTTTGATTGTATTACCTATTAATTAGTTTGTATATTGAGTTGAACAGGCCTTATTGATTCTAGGTGCATTCATTTGCATTGCAACATTTCCTCTTAATCCAATATAATCTCATCCTTAGCCAAACATGGCATAATGCCTTTAGAGCCACTCTTGTTCTTTGTCTGGACATGCATTCTGCTTGTTTCAAATGGCCTGATTTTACAACTTTGAATGTGCAATGAGTAAATGAATAGTTTCATTCCAAAAACGCTATATATGTATTTTCAGAAATGTTGTTAAGTATGCTGTTATTGTTTTAAGAAATTATGAAAGAGATTGGTGTGTTTTTTCAATATCTAATCATGGCATGAGGTTGTTCAATGACAGACATATATTTGTTTCAAATATATCACTTGATTATTTAATTTCAGACAGACAAATAATCAAGTTTTTTTTCCAAAATGTTATATATCTGCCTCACTCTCAGAGAAATAAATAGTACTGCTAGGTTTTACACATTCAAATGTAAACAATAAAAACAATTAAATAAAGAAATGTACAAAAAATATATATATTAAAAATAACAATACAATAAATAATTCAATACAGTAATATGAGATCTTTATGTAAAATATTTACATTTGACATTTTAGTCATTTAGCAGATGCTCTTATCCAGAGCAACTTACAGTAAGTGCATTCATCTTAAAATAGCTAGGTGACACAACCACATATTATGATATTATCACAGTAAAATATTCAGGATACAAACATTCCATTCCAGCTAAAACAATGCATATAGCACTTTGCAAAAAAAATTTACATTTTCATACACATCTAAAATCTATGAATAAAAAAATCAGAGAACAGTACTATTTTACACACACACGAAGGTACCCAAAAGCAATCATTTCTAATTGGTGGATACAGTGGATACAGAAAAATTGGTGGATACAGCATTTTTGAAAAAACACTTCACAAACAAAAATACAACATCTCTTTCATCCTCAAATGTTATGTATATGCTGTATATTTAGTAAAAAATTCTGTCAAACAATTTATCACATTGACAATTCTAGGTTGTGTAATATCACAGTGTAAGCTAATGATATGGCAGGGTATTTTCCTGTCCTGTGGTTGTAGTGTGGGGTACAATGTGGAGTTGTTCCAGTAAGTGATTGGCACTTGTAGAGGGGCCCGGCTGTGTGTAAATGTGCTTGTGAACACCCCTGCAGCCTGCACAGTCATGTCACACACGACACGAGTCAACACTGGAGGCGTCAAACAAATCCTCCGTCCCTCCCAACACACACACACACACACACACACACACACACACACACACACAACACACCACACACAACACACACACACACAACACACCACACACACCACAACACACACACACCACACACACACACACCACACAACACACACACACACACACACACACACACACACACACACACACACACACACACACACACACACACACACACACACACACACACACACACACACACACAGTTGCGAATGGATACAATTCTCTCACCATGAACGTCTAATGGCCACCTCTGGGACCAGGATCCTCAGCAGGCTGTTGCATTACTGCATACTGGTGTCAGGGTGACAAGAGCAGCTGCAGAAGAAAGCCCCACAGGGCACGTTTTAAGAAAGGGAATCAAGTTAAAAAAAGGACCACTGCACAACAAACCTAATGCCAGACATAGAAATGACAATGAGGAGGGGGCAGAGATAACAGGTTAGGTTATGGCTCCAGTAGTCTGTTGTTTCTGTCTTGGTCTTGGAGCTAGTTTGAGATCCTTGAGAGCAGCTGCACAGCAACCAACCTCTGAAATATGTTCATGATTGAGCATGTGCCTATGTGAAAATGGCTGTGTCTGCCTGTATCCAGTGTGTGTCAGGAGTTTTGTCAAGTGCTGATCCCATGGCTTTTGGGGTTAGAGTAGGAGGATGGATAACAAAAACAAGAGATAGAGAGAGAAGCGAGAGCAGAGGAACAAGAGAGAATAAGAAAGACAAAACAAGGAGCAATGAACTGAAGAATGAATCACCTCCTTCTTGAATAGCATGTTAGAGATTGATGACGCCAGACCACTCCATAGAACGTACATATCAGACGTAGGAGACCCGCAGTAGAGAAAAGAGACCAGAAACAGAGACAAGATAGAGGGAACGGAACCATAGGACCTCCTACACACCATCACACATTAACAACACCCCTACAACCGCCTCCACCCAGCTGCATCACCAACCTAGCCCAAAGCCCCACGCACCCAATAAGACTCACAACACAACTCACACCCGCACACCCCCAAACACCACCATGCATCGCATGAGCAACTCTGACACACTCCGATAACCCGCAGAATCGGCCCGGAACACCTACCAGTTGAGACGATTTAGGTGCTCGAATGAAAATTGAATGCATCCAAGATTGGCCGAGTGCAGAGACATAAAAACAAAAGGTTTCCTGTATGTAAAGTTCTCACATGTTCAGCACATCAATCAACCACATGTACCAAACGAATTAAGGATCAGCGCCTGTTCGTCCTTGCACACATACACCACATATCTACACCACCACCACACACAACACACACCACAACACACAACACACACACACACACACACACACACACACACACACACACACACACACACACACACACACACACACACACACACACACAGAGAGACACACTCCCGTAACGGAGTTCTCAGAGAGTGTGTATGCCTGGTGAATCCAACACACAGGGCAGAGAGTCACCACCACTAACCCAGGATCAAACAACTTTAGTGGGGCCTGACATTAACCATGAGGCAGGATTATACTGGCTTTATCAGGTCTGGTGTGGTTCTCTGCCCTGCCCTATCTACAGAGGAGACTGTTGATATACTGTGGATGAAGAGGCCCAAAACCCTAAATAAGAGCTTTGTTCATTACGGTTAGTGGTTAGTGTCCAAAGAACTGTAAATAATACTACCGTTTTTCTTCCATATACTGTTATTGTTGCTTTAAAAAATGTATAATCATCATTGGCAAAATCCAAGGGTATTATTATAATTAAAATTGCTAATAGTAATTAGCCTTTTCAACATGCTCCACAAGTTATTTTTTTCTACAGGTAATATTGGTTGAGCTCTCTCTCATACACACATGCAGTACGTAGTAACTAAACTATGCGTGGTGAGTCAGAGGGAGAGCGTACTACAGCAGGAGAGACAGGTCTGTCATACACGACAGCACTGTATGCAGAGTGACAGATAGATTTACCTCACCCCTCTAGCTGTCCCAGTGACTGTTATTTCCCTCAGTCATATCCCCTGACAGAGTTCCTATCTGTCTGTGTGCCACTATTATGAAGGATAAAGAGGCAGGATGTGGGTGGCAGCGGTAGGGAAATGACTGAATGATTGAATAGTGCCATAAATGGATACATTTATTTACCAAGAGACAAATGTGTCAGTCTAATCATCATACTGCGGATTTTAGCCCACTGCTACTGTAGTGCTTAAGCATTTCCTATTGTGAGGGTTCATCTGTGATTATCCTACAGTGACAAAGGGGTCATGTGCTGCCTGGCATAGAGGACGGCCATGACCAGAGATGTAACACTACAGTAAAAGACTGTACGCTCAGTATTTAGTATGATGTTTGTTACAATTATTTACTGGAATTTCATGGTAGAAATTCTTAGAATTTTCACATAATTTAGATATTTGTCAATTTCTGTAATGCCATAGTTTTTTATGTTTTCTGAATTAACCGACAGTTAAAATATTACAATGGTCATGTGAAATGTAGTGAAACCAAATGGTTTTATTTGACCTACATTTTGTGTGTCAAAACTATTGAACATTGTCAAACATTGTCAAAGTATTATACCTCCCTAGTTTCAATATTCACTCTTCATATTCTTATTTAAATATTTAAAAGTTTGAAGTTTGATGAAAGGCAAGTGAAACCGTAGCAGTTTGTAACTAACATCAGAGGAAGAAGTTTCATAGCAGCTGTGATGTTATCATGCAGCATGGCTATTAGCTATCAGAGCAGTCACAGTTTAATTTCTAATGCCACTGTTCCCCATGGGACTGTACAGCCCCCAGTACACACACACACACACACACACACACACACACACACACACACACAACACACACACACACACACCACACACACACACACACACACACACACACACACACACACACACACACACACACACACACACACACACACAAAAACACACACACCACCACACCCGCACCCTCCTATAAACTTGAGACATCCTTTATTCACACTTCACATGCAGACTGACTCCAGCTTTACTGGCTGGCCTGTCGTAAACAGGACTGAATCTCGTTTTACTCAGATGTAGCCTTGGGGTTTCCAGACTAAAGGATGGTTGTAAGGGTGACCTTACCAGGTGACAACACTGTTAATAATGTGTAAAACCATGTAAAGGCTCCAGGCCGGATTGTGTATTAGCATCAGTCCTAACTGCCATTCCCTCCCTTCGCTTGTTCCTAAATAATGTCATTGCTTTCATACTGTACACTTGACTGAGAAGGTGGTTGTGAAAAGCCTTGGAGAACAAAATTGATCTTCAGCACCCCTGGAGCTTAGAAATGTATAGCGATGACCCGGCTAGCTTCTGATACAGCAGGAGTCCCCGCTGTCTAGTGGTTTAATGTAGGATGGAGGATGGATAGTCGAGATACTGTTTCTTACTGTTATTGAGTGAATTCTGCTTTATTCACCAACACAGTTTAACATAGTAGCCCACTACTGTATGTAGAACGTTCATTGACACAGAGAAAATAACCCACAAACAACAAAGAAGTGATCATGTTACCACAAAACAATGAGTCCGAACCAGGTTTAGATGATTCCGTCAACACTCTGGTGTCAGGTTTTACTCCTAACAGTACCAGTGTCCACACGTGTCCATGTCTACCAGATACATCCATCATGGTGTGGGCTGACGTGTGCCACAGGCCCCGCTGTCCTGCTCTTTTGAAGAGGGCTCCAGCTAGCACTCATTTGTATCTCTGGGGAATGTAACAGGGGGGTGTCCAGTAGACTGCAGGGACTGGAGGAATGTGCCACAGCAATACCTTCTAACCAGAGCTGGAGAGCCCCTGTCTCACACACCCACACACCAAATGTATGTACGCACACACACACAACACACACAAACTACATGAACACGCACACGATCACACACACACACACACACACACACACACACACACACACACACACACATCACACCACAACACACACACAACACACACACACACACACACACACACACACAACACACACACCACCACACACACCCACACAACACACACACACACACACAACACACACACACACACACACACACACACACACACACAACACACACACACACACACACACACACACACAACCAACACACACACACACACACACAATGGAATATCCACACACCCTGGCCAGGCCTTTTCACTGGCCTGTAAAAGGCACTGCTGGCTACTCGGTCAGCTCCTGTTGAGCAGCACAGTACCGTGATGCTGAATGGCCAGGTAGAGCACGCACACCCGCTTTAACAGTCTGGGAAAATTGCAAAGGCACGAGAGAAAGAATGGAAAATGTTTTAATGTATTGGTTGATAATTAATAGTTTTATTGAATTGTTTGTTTCTGTCAACTCTATTATTGCAGTCTGTTGAACTGTTTCATTTAGAAAGTGTTGACAACAGATACAGTMTAATGAAAAGCAAATTATTGTACAATGTTGTACATTCTGTAAGTAATGACTAATATGTGTTTTGGTGGACACAGAATTACTTTTATTTCGTGTATATTTCGTGACAAAGGTTTTTTGGTCTCCCCTATACTTGAGCCAAACCCAGTGTTTAGCTCCTTGCCTGTCGCTACCTGTCCCACCGGACACAAAGTGATTTATCGACAAGGTAAACAGCTTATGAATGAGGCCTAAGCTTTAGTTATACAGTTTACAGCATTGGAGTAACCACAGGAGGTTTGTATACACACACGTCTTACAGACTACCGTTCTAGAGATCACAGGGTCATATCCTCATCGCATGGAGGGAAATTCCTCAATGTCTTAATTGTAAGCCTTTCAGATTAATTCTGCATGTGTGTAACAGTGTGCACACTGGCTGTGTAAACGCTTCAGGGTGACGGACGCTGAGACATTTTTAAACAAGTTTAGGGCAGCGTGCAGAGCAGAGTGGAGTTGGGAGATTGTTTACATGAGTACCTGCCTCTTTTCAARACCGTGGTCCCTTCGCCCCGGTGGAGGCAGGCAGTCACTGAGACAGAAATGGTTGGCTAGATGCCTCAGGGAAGTGTTTACTGTGACTGAAACACACTCTGCGAACAAGAGAGGACAATAATAACATTTTCAGGATGAAAAAGGGACTCGAGTTACTATCACTACACTGTTACAATACTCTGACAAATGTTACAGTAGGCCTAATGTAAGCAGGTATTTTATATGACTTCTTCTGTTCTTAATCATTTCCACATATCAGCTTGAATGATCTTAGTTGAGTTCATGCTCCTAAATAAATGAGTGTCTATATACAAGCTGTCATTCTTCACTACTCAACCACTAAAGGTGTTATCTGCCACCCTGTACCCTTCTCTGTGAAATGAGATGCAGTGTGTGCTGTGAGGTTTGGTTCCCAGGGCCAGCTGTGTACTATAGAGCTGGTCCTGTGAGAGACCTGTGTGTGTTTAAATGCCCAGGGCTAGGCAGTGGCAGCTATTGGCTAATGATTGACCAGTTAGAGCTGCCTGCCATGTCTGCCTGCAGGGAGGAAAGACAGATTTCTGCCTCCAGTATGTGTTAGGAAGAGAGATGAGTGAGAGAACGAGAGAGATGGAGGAGAGGAAAGAACACTGAAGGAAGCTTTGTGGTTTTGGAACGTTGATGTAGTGCCACACAATATGCTTCAGATTCATTCATTTTTTTTGTATATGTTTAATGATGTAGTTCTGACCACAGAAAAGTATCTTCTGGTATAACCTAGGCATTACAATTACAGACGTTACAAACAATTACAAATAAAACATGAATAAAAATAAAAGTATTTTATTTTGTGGGTACATTTCCAGTGCCGAGTATCAAAATGACTACTCTAAATGTTATGTTTCTCTGTGAAAAACGAAAACAAATACAAAGATTAAAAAAATTGGGACCCACGTTTGAAAGTTGCTAAATAAATTTTGGTTGGCATTTGCTAACGCGAAAATTGGGTGTTGTTTTGTATTGCTGTGCGATGCTGTGGTAGTTTCACAGTGTATTTATCTGCATACAGGCAGCAGACGATGCTGGGATACTTTCACAGTGTATTCATCTGCATACAGTCGGGCAGCAGGCGTCACTGAATTGTTCCACATATTTAAGTACAGCTATTGTAAAAATGGCTCTCTTCCTGTTGTTGTTTTGAGGAGACAGATTTTATTCAAGCCTGAGGAAGTGGAATAATTTAAATACAGATGTTTTTCACTCTAAACAGCTGTACAGATCTGGTGAGGCTGGGGAAGAGAGGGGAAGAGAGGCTGGGGAGGAGAGTGAGAGGCTGGAGAAGAGAGGGGAAGAGAGGCTGGGGAGGAGAGAGAGAGGCTGGAGAAGAGAGGGGAAGAGAGGCTGGGGATGAGAGAGAGAGGCTGGAGAAGAGAGAGTGAAGAGAGATAGAGGTTAGGGCTGTTTTTCAGCCCTGGGTGCGGCGGCACGGCACGTTACAAGTCTTGTATACTGTAAAAAATAAATGTCTTTCCCGAGGAAAATCCTACATCTATGTTGAAGATGAATTTTGGATCCAATGACATGTTCCCATGTTGAGGCGTTATGGGTTAAATCAACAGGCATAAACAAATATCTGCCGTCCACTATGCAAACAGAGCGATGGAGCTCCCCTGATTAATGGTCTGTTGTAATGGCTGAAGTAACCTGGGAGGGAGAGAGGTTAGTTAGAGTACCAGGTCTTCTAACCCATTTTTCACTCATTTGGAAAGATGCCATTGAGTTACARTASCAGGCAAACGTTCCAGAAAACAGTTTGAAGCGTAATACTTTTATACAGTGGGCTAATTTATTGAATGCTGTGGATTTGTTGAATACAGCTGTCTCATTTGAGCACTGTCAAAGCGCTGTCT